>NW_017892533.1:3286-3793 GCF_001540865.1 Ananas comosus | reverse complement strand
GTGGTGCTTTTGAGTTTTTAACCATTGGATGGAGAGATGTAGGGTTGAGATGATGGTGGTAGGTGGTGGTAAGTGGAATAATGTTTGATCCAAGGGGTATTAGTAATTAAGGAGTAGATCCAAAGACTAGAAATTTAGAAGCACCAAGAGGTTGGTGCTCCTAAAAGTATTCTAGCTTAATTATATATATATATATATATATATATATATATATATAGAGAGAGAGAGAGAGAGAGAGAGAGAGAGAACTAGACTGGTATACTATCGATAGCACGAACTACCAAGTTGTTTTTAATGATGCGGTTTCCAAATCGGCAATCAGCTCCGTTAGACTTGATCTACACTATTGAAAGTATTTAGAAACTAAATTTCATAATTTTTCGGCATCATTTACTTATGAAACGAGTAGTCTAAAAATGAACTGCTGAAAATAAAAATCTCATAAAAAATAATGATAAAAGACTTGAATTTAAGATCAGAGGTGCTGATCTTACTCTAAATAGTGAA
>NW_017892533.1:0-752 GCF_001540865.1 Ananas comosus | reverse complement strand
TATATATTAATAAATAAATATATATACTTATACTTATATATATTTATATTTAATTTATTTAATATATTTATATTTTATATACATAAGTTCGATGATAGCTCGGCTTGTGCTCGCTCGACTGGGTCGAGCACAAGTCGAGCAAACAATTAGCTTGACTTTTTAAGTCGAGTACAAGACAAGTAAATGATTTGTTCGCTAAGCTAGAACTCGAGTAAAGCTCGGCTTGTGCTCGACCGAGCGTTTGTCGTTCGATCTAACGACGGGAATCAGTGTATAAAGAGGTCTTTTAACCGATTCGGCCTTAATTCTCGGCCTCAAAAAGGCCGGGTAATATATATTTTTATTATTTGATTTTTAGCCAAAAAATAAAGATGAGCTCAATTATAAAAAAACTCATTTATATGTAAAGTTTTAACCATTATATCAAAGTTTAATGAGTAAGATTTTATAAATTTATTTTTTATATATATTCAATCTAATCTATTTAATTTATTGTTCGTTGGCCAGTTGGTGAACTAGCTTATACTCGGCTCGTTTATTAATGAGTCGAACACAAGTTAAATTTCTCGGATCGATATTTTAATGAGCCAGATTAAATGAGCCGAACACGAGCCGGCCTAGCTCGCTCGTGTTCGGCTTGCTAACACCCCTATATGTGATCCAGTTCTTGTTTTACTGACTGATTCCGGTCTATTTTGTTATGTATAGTTACGAATTCGACGTTCGGATTAAAGACAGTGTGTTTGAGTAAA
>NW_017892532.1:0-3801 GCF_001540865.1 Ananas comosus | reverse complement strand
TAAATGGGCCTCAATGCTTTCTTTATGTTACCAACCTTATATTCGGGGATATAAGACTCTCTGTACTACTAAATTGGAAACTATTCAAATCACAATGATGTGTGATATATCTTTTCTTCTTTTCTTTTTTTTTTGTTAAAATTTTCTATACTCACCCAACGACGTATCAATAGATAGTTTTTGGTTCAACTTGGTTCCCACTTTTTAGCATTTGAAGTTTGACATATATTACAATTTATTTCTAGGAATTAAGGGCTTGTTTGGTTCAAGGGTGGAATTGGAATGAATAATGGAATGAAAATGAATTGGAATGGTAATTGGAATTGCCCACTCCCCCAAGACATTTGGTTTATTTGTGGATTGGAAATTGGAATGAGTTATTCACATTTCATTGTTTGGTTCGTATAAACTAAAAAAATTATAAGATACTATAATACTAATTTTACTCTCAAATATAAATTTATATTATTTAAAATTTATGAAAAATATAATATTATTCTCTAATAAGTTTTTCAAAAAAAATATCATATTTATTTTTAAAANTTTTTTTTGATGAGAAAGGGGTGAAGAGAAGGAGGGTGAGATGGTCACATGGGCTTCGAGAACTTAGTGGGCTTCCGGAATGAAATCTTAATCCGGACTAGAAGACCGGAATCAATTTAAAGGCTAATGGGCCATTCCCATTCCAGTCCGGAAAATTGATTCCCATTCCATACCAAAAATGGATGAACCAAACAAGCCCTAAGCTACCGTTTGATTCAGGGTTAAGGAAAAACTAGTTATTTCAGGGATAGGGTTAAGTTCAGAGTTAAGGTGGGGTTAGAGTATTTTTGTGTTTGGTTGGGGATTGGAGTTAGTCCAAGATAGTGAAAAATAATGTTTGGTTGGAGTAGGTAGGATAAGAAGGATAGTGGGTTATTATGAATAGAAAATAGTGTTTGGTTGGGGTTTGGTAGGGTTATGTGGGGTTAGCTAATCCGGAATAGCCCATTTGAGATGAAGTTAGCTAATTTTGAAAGTGTTTGAGGATAATATGGGAGTTAAAATGTTATTCCACCTATTAACCCCCAACCAAACAAAGGCTAAAAGTAATCTTGGGATTAACTTGAATATATTCAAAATTACCATTTTGATAATTTTTAAAAAAGACATAGAACTTTTCACAATTATAAACTAAAAGTGTATTACACGTGAAAGTTTAGACGTTAAAAATTAAGTTTAGAAACCAAGTGGAAATATTCGGAAAGACTAGATGTGCTATTCAAGCATTTTAGTCAAAATAATATTAAATATTGCCGTACATCCATCTATCATCAATGCAAGTGTAATAATTGAGAGTTGTACCGACCGTTCCTAGAGCAAGTGACAAAGGGCTTCGTGGTTGATACCCGAGACCCAAGTTCGAATCCTAGCTGATTCATATTTCCAGCTAAGTTTATTTCTAAATGAAATAAATGAAGCGGGTAGCGTGCTACTTATCTCTAAAAAAAAAAATAATAATAATAATACAGCAAATTAGATAGTCTCTCCGGTAAACTGCTATGGTACTATACTGTCCAACAACTTGGCTAGGTAAGAGAGGCAAAAACTAAAAGGTTAGTTTGATTCGCGTATGAGTCCGATGATGACGTGAATTTGTACCCACCGAACCAGCCAGCCTCCCATTAAATGGCCCGATTGGGCTTCAGAGTTCAGAATCGACCGCGATTGCGAATCTAACTTTTATTGGGCCGTAGTCTCTGGGCTGGACTTTGTCGGGGCCTGGCCATATACATCGATAAATCTATATTTGGTTTTTCTCGAAACTTGCCCAAAATAGAAAGTTTCTAGTTGATGCAAGGGTAGTACTTTGTGCTTTCTAAGCTAGCTGGGCTTAAATAACTTGGGCTGGTCCCAACTAAGTTAGAGTATCTAAAGACTGGAATCAGGCCGACAAAGTGGTCCGTTTAGTTAGCCGCCCTTAAAATTCCAAAGAGTCAAAATGAACTTATAGATGCAGCACAACCCGTGCACAAATTAGCCCGAGTTTCATAGGGTCTAGCTAGCTTGGGGTGGAGATTATTGGCCCAGGCTTGACCTACTTGTTGAAATTCTTCTGTTCAAAAAGACGTCTAATCAACCTCAATAGAATTTAGGACGAAAGGAATGATCACCCGTAATGGATAACAAAATATATTGTTATTAGCTCAGAGAGTTTGCTGCATATCCAAATGCATTATATATTCGGCAACACTAACACGAAATGACGTTTTGTCAGCTGTACTAGAAAATGCATTGTTGATAGAAAAATGCATGTGGTTAAAAATAAAGAAAATTTTAAATACATGCATTTGATTGCATGGAACTAAGAATTATCCATAAACTTTGGTATTTTATATATTGAGTGGTGAAATTATTTCTAACATAAATGAAATATTTATTTGTTTTGTTTAATGGTAATGAGGTAGTACCTCTTGTTTAAAATTATTCTCCCGAATTAATATAATCAGAACTGTGGTTTATTTAAAATTATTACCGTTAAGTATTTTTATGCAGTTTCGACTGTAGTAATTAAATTTAATGTATAGAACTAAAATTTGTTCTTCGGTTTAATGCGGTTCAGTTTGTGGGACCACTGAATGAAGTTATGTTGTTTCAGCCAGTCTTAACAAAGAATGCGTTTGAGTGAGGCTCACATACGGTAGACCTTTTTAGTCCACAGACTCTTGTTATTAAATATGTTACTTGGCGGAAGCATGGCATGAGTTATGATGTTAGGCTAGCTCCTATGTAAATTAGGCCCAGCATGGACAGCGGGCTGGGTCCATTCCCAGCCCAGAGTCTATGTTGTACCTGTGTGAATAGTGGATTGGACCCTCGAAATAAAAAGTTTATGATGGTTTGTGTCAGTTTGACTTGAACGTATGGCCTAGTTATGTGAACAATTACGGTCACAATTATATTACTAGTACAAATTATTTGTTGGATTCAAATTATTAGTGTAAAATGCTAAAGCTCATTTACAATCTAATTAGAGTGTCTGATCATCCCTAACACAAGTGGCAAATGATTTAGTGGTTGATACTTGATATCCAAGATTCCAAGTTCGAAATCTAATTACTTCATATTTCGAGCTAAATTTATTTTTAAAAGAAAAAAGTGAATCGAATAGTGTGTTATGTTTCTCTCTACAAAAATAAGAGTGCCGGCGATAGATAGCACTCTCATATTATCTACTATGAAGCTATTAAGATGCGATGATCTCTTAATGTCTCGGAAAAGTTCAATTATATAAATATCATTGAGATCACTACGAGATAGAAAAATTTATCAAACACTCTCGTGAGCCTGTTAAAAAATAGCAACTCATTGGATTCAAGAGTTTGGCGCAAAATATTTCAATGTAGTTATTAGTCTCCCACATTAAATGTAAGGGAGTATTTAATAATACTAATTGAAGCATGAGCGGGCCAATTTGGATTCACATGAGATCCGAGGGAGACGTAGCTTCCACAAAATTGCACCAAATAAGAAAAAACTAGTGAAAACCCGCGCTTCGCTGCGGATAAATAGTTTGATAAACAGTAAGCATAACTCAGCATTAAGTTGTTTGATAAACATACATCAGTTTGACAAACATACAGTAGTGCAGCATAAATACAACATTAAGCATAACTCAACATTAAGCAGTTTGATAAACATACAGTAGTGTAATCAAAACACAGCATTAAGCGTAACTCAGATGGAAATATAATAAATTAACAGGATAGGTTTAAATCTTCATAGCTGGTCTTTATTTGTAGATTTAGGGTTTAGGGTTTA
>NW_017892531.1:0-3807 GCF_001540865.1 Ananas comosus | reverse complement strand
CCAACCCTAAGAAATCTACCATGAGTGGGTTTGGAGCTTACCTCTAAGCCAAGCTCCAAGCTTGCCCTAGCTTGAAGGAGAGAGGGAAGAAGATGATCTTCTCATTCTTTTTGATCTTCTCCTTTCCTTTTCTCTTCTTTTCCTTCTTCTTCTTCTTCTTCTTCTTCTTCTTCTTCTTCTCTTTCTTTTCTTTTTAGAGAGAGAGAGGGAAAGAGTGAGAGAGTTAGAGAGCAATGAGGGAAAGAGAGGGGTCCCCCACCTCTATTAAAGGCCATTTTGCAGATAGCCCCCTCAACTTTTCATCCTTCAAACCAGCCCTCTTTGGGCATTTTCGCAGTGAGGGACCGGTCCCAGCTCGGGAAGACCGGTCCCCGAAGGCTGCCATTTCAAGCAGAGGGGTTTTCGCGTTCGGGAACCGGTCCTTGCCTGAGAGACCGGTCCCCGGGAGACCGGTCCTAATCCGAGAGACCGGTCCCCGAAAGCTATGTTTTCGGGACTTAGCCAAATTTCGGCTATTTTCGCTTGGCCAACGTTCGGGAACCGGTCCCTCACCGCCAGGGACCGGTCTCATCAGAGACCGCCGCAGCCCAGCCTGATGGAACCGGTCCCTCCCTGCCATGGACCGATCCCCGAGAGAAATTCTGCTCCAGTGCAGATTTTTGCACTGGTGTTCTCGCGGACCCTTCCTTAATGCATTTATGCATTATAAACACCTTTGGACTTTCCGAAGCCTACGCACTCGACGAATAGTCAATTCTAGTCGAAGTCTAATCCTCGAGTTTCGAGAATTCACTTCCTTACATCCTTCCCACCTTAAAAGAGTTTCGTCCTCGAAACGAACTCAATACTACAAAGCTTAATTAGAAATTCCAAATTCTAAACTCATACCTCAATTTAACCTTCGAACAGGCGAGGATGATTCGCCTTCATCTCCTCCTCAAGCTCCCAGGTGGCTTCACGATCATCATGATTGCTCCACCGAACTCGCACATAAGGAATTTCGCGATTCCTTAACTTGCGCACTTCACGAGCGGTAATCGCCACTGGGAATTCCTCGTAGCTCAAGTCCACCTGAAGTTCCGGTGGCTCGTACAACATTACGTGCTAGGGATCAAGTATGTACTTGCGCAAATTGGAGACATGGAATACGTTGTGCACGTCCGCAAGTTTTGGCGGCAACGCGAGCCGATAAGCCACCGTCCCAATTCGCTCCAAGATCTCATAAAGGCCAATGTATCGGGGACTCAATTTTCCCCGAACTCCGAATCGCCTTACACCCCTCATAGGCAAGACCTTCAAGAAGACACGGTCGCCCACCGCAAACTCTAAATCTCGTCGGCGCCTATCCGCGTAGCTCTGTTGTCGAGATTGCGCCGTGAGTAACCGTTTGCGAGCAAGGTGGACCTTTTCTTCCGCCTCCCGCAGAATATCGGGGCCAAATTCCGTGCGCTCGCCCACGTCACTCCAATAAATAGGAGAGCGGCATTTCCGCCCATAAAGAGCTTCGAATGGTGCCATCTCCACACTAGCGTGATAACTGTTGTTGTAGGCGAACTCGGCCATCGGCAAATACTTAAACCAACCTCCTTTGTAATCGATGACACACGCTCGCAACATATCCTCCATAGTCTGAATGGTTCTTTCAGTTTGTCCGTCTGTCTGGGGATGAAATGCAGTACTGAAATCGAGCCGCGTGCCAAGGGCCTCCTGTAGGCTTTTCCAGAAATGTGAAGTGAACTTGGGGTCTCTATCCGACACAATCGATTTTGGTACCCCGTGTAACCTCACTACCTCATCGAGGTATACCTGCGCCAACTTATCTCCCGCCCAGGTGGTGTGGATCGGCAAAAAGTGTGCTGACTTGGTCAAGCGGTCCACGATCACCCAGATTGCGTCGTGTCCTCCTGTCGAGCGAGGTAAGCCAACGACGAAATCCATAGATATGTCTTCCCATTTCCAAACGGGAATAGGTAAGCTTTGAAGCTTCCCCGTTGGAAACCGGCGCTCCGCCTTTACTTGCTGACAAGTCAAGCACTTTGCCACGAAGCGCCCAATATCAGCCTTCATCCCCGGCCACCAATAGAGTGCTCTTAACTCATGATACATCTTGGTGCCGCCCGGGTGATCCGCGTATGGAGATCGGTGAGCTTCTTGTAGAATCAACTCGCGAAGCTCTTCATTCTCGGGCACGCACCACCGGTTTCGAAACCGGAGCGCGCCACCGGCGTCCACACTGAAATCGCCATCTCGTCCTTCCTCGATGTTGCGCCGCACCTTTTGGAGACTCGGATCTGCAGGTTGCAAATTTCTGATCCTCTCCAATAAGGTCGGTTGAATAACGAGCGCCATCAGCTGGGCCGGGACCTCGGGAGCGACCACTTCAAGGTCCAGCCGCTCCATTTCCAGCCCTAGGGGTGTTTGCCGGGTAACATCAAAAGCGAGGTTCTTCGCCGACTTTCTGCTAAGTGCGTCTGCGACCACATTTGCTTTGCCGGGGTGGTAGAGAATATCGACATCATAGTCCTTTAATAGCTCTAGCCACCGCCTCTGTCGCATGTTCAGCTCCTTCTGGGTAAACAGGTACTTCAGACTTTTGTGGTCGGTGTAGATCTCGCAGTGTGCACCGTATAGGTAGTGCCTCCACAACTTCAGCGCAAAGATCACCGCCGCCAACTCCAAGTCATGGATGGGGTAATTCTTCTCGTGGTCCTTCAGCTGACGGGATGCATAAGCTATCACCCTCCCGCCTTGCATCAGGACACACCCCAAGCCCAGATAGGATGCGTCGCTATAAACCACAAAGTCCTCGCCCTGCACCGGTAAGGCGAGTATTGGAGCCGACGTCAATCTTTTCTTCAACTCGTTGAAGCTTCGATCACACTCGTCGCTCCAAATGAACTTGACGCCCTTCTGTGTCAGACCGGTAAGTGGAGTTACAATCTTCGAAAAGCCCTCCACAAACCGTCGATAATAGCCCGCTAAGCCCACAAAGCTTCGGACCTCCGTGACGTTCGTCGGGCGTGGCCAATTCTCGACCGCTTCGACTTTCCTCGGGTCAACCGAAACACCGCCCTCGGAAATCACATGCCCCAAGAAGGCAACCTCTCGAAGCCAGAAATCACATTTCTTCAGCTTTGCGAATAGCTTCTCCTCCCGAAGGATTTGAAGCACCGTCCGCAAATGCTCCGCGTGCTCCTCGTCGTTCCGCGAATAGACCAAGATGTCGTCTATGAAGACCACGACAAATCGGTCCAAGCACGCCTTGAACACACGGTTCATCAGGTCCATGAATGCGGCCGGGGCATTAGTGAGCCCGAAAGGCATAACCGTGTACTCATAGTGTCCATAACGCGTGCGAAACGTGGTCTTCTGAATATCCTCCGGCTTGATCTTTAACTGATGATAGCCGGACTGTAGATCTATCTTCGAGTATACTCGTGACCCTTGTAATTGGTCGAACAAGTCGTCGATTCGGGGCAACGGGTACTTATTCTTTATTGTGACCTTATTCAACTCTCGATAATCCACGCAGAGTCGAAACGAGCCATCCTTCTTGCGCACAAACAACACCGGCGCTCCCCACGGCGATACGCTCGGCCGGATAAACCCCTTGTCGAGGAGATCTTGTAACTGATCCCTCAATTCCCTTAACTTTGCCGGCGCCATACGGTATGGGGCCTTCGAGATTGGCGCCGTCCCGGGAATCAAGTCTATAATGAACTCGATCTCCCGATCCGGCGGCATCCCTGCCAACTCCGTGGGAAATACATCTGGAAATTCCCGCACCACCGATAAATCTTCTAGTTT
>NW_017892530.1:0-3819 GCF_001540865.1 Ananas comosus | reverse complement strand
GGCTGACTAACTCACTACCATGTTCAACGACAAGGTCACTCATCTGATTACCCAATCTCTCGGCGAACGTAAGGTTCGCTCACAGTCTCACGTCTCTAAGTCTCATAGGAGAGGTGGCTAGCTATTCACCTACCCCGAGACCGCCTGCGGACACTACACTGGTCCAAGGGCACTACACTGGCCCCCTCGCGTGCCAAACTCCGGAGTGCACTACCTGTGAGGAGCTACCTCCACAGGTGCAGACAGGCTAAGTGAGCTCGATCCAATCTCATGAACTGGGAACACCCTACCCAACTAGGGGTGATAGCAACATAGTATCTCAACTATACTAGTGTTCTCATGCCACTCTTGCACTACTTAATGCCACTCGTTCAATGTTTAGGGTTAACTAGATGCCACTCGTTCTCTTGACAAGTTCTCGATACACTAGTTTCCAATACACTAGATACACATTCACATAAACATATCCATCATATATAGGGCGAACTATCTCATAGTATTCAACTCCTGCATACTAGGTTTTCATTCATGGTATCTACAACCTATACATCACTAGCATGCAAGGATATGCACAATTACATGTAACACCCTATAATGCTATATCACAATATGTAAATGATCGATAATAATACTCAGACATAAAGAGTAGCCCGACTGCTTCGGGATGGCACTCCCCCACCTCGTGGTACTGCCGCGACTCTTCGTATGCGATTCGCTGACTTTTCGACGCCTCGTTGGCCTTCTAATTGAAAACGAAGCTCCGAAGGTCTTCTTGGCGATAACTCCGCACCCACTCGACGGATCGACGAACCGTCTTCGCCGACGCATTCAGAGACCTAGCAACTAGGTTTGTGACCATTCAAATTAGATCAAAACCTTAGATTCGCCAAAATCCCAAATCGAAGCCCTAGATCTCGACACTGGAGAAATCCGCGGTGCGAGCTTCGATTTCGAGCTCGAACCTTCTCCCTAGCTTCAATAGATTCCATTTGAACCAATTCTAAGCTACAAAACCCTAGCTTCCAAAATCCGCCATTAAAGGGTTTGAGGAGGGTTTGAGGTTTACCTCAATACCAATCTCCAAGCTTGAAGAGGGAGAGAAGAAGACGATCTTCTTCTTCTTCTTAGTCTTCTCCTTCTCTTTCTCCTTCTTTTCCTTCCTCTCCTTCTTCTTCTTCTTCTTCTTCTTCTTCTTTTCCTTTCTAGAGAGAGAGAGGGAAAGAGTGTGAGAGAGGGAGAGAACAACTGAGGGAGAGAGAGGGGTCCCCAAGCCCTCATATAGGCCATTTTGCAACTAGCCCCCTCAACTTTTCATTTCCTGAAATAGCCCTCCTTGGGCCATTTTCGCAGTGAGGGACCGGTCCCTGCTCGGGGAGACCGGTCCCCGAAAGCTGCACAACCAGGCAGAGGGGATTTCGCGTTCGGGAACCGGTCCTTGCCTGAGAGACCGGTCCCCGGGAGACCGGTCCTTGTCTGAGAGACCGGTTCCCGAGAGCAACATCTTCGGGACTTAGCCAAATTTCGGTTTCTCTCGCTGGGCCAACGTTCGGGAACCGGTCCCTGACTGCCAGGGACCGGTCTCATCAGAGACCCCCGCAGCCCAGCCCGATGGGACCGGTCCCTCCCTACCAGGGACCGGTCCCCGAGAGCATTTATGCTCCAGTGCAGTTTTTGCACTGGTGCTCTCGCGGACACCTCCTCAATGCACTTTATGCATTGTGATCACCTTCGGACTTTCCGAAGCTTACATGCTCGACAATCAGTCGATTCTTAGCGAAGTCTAATCCTCAGATTTCGAGAATTCGCTTCCCTTACACGCAATCTCTAATCTATTGCATCGAGAGTTCTCTCACATTTTCGACCTCCATTACGAGCCTCGTTTCTTATCCAAAATCACCACTAGCTATTTGCTAGTGCCCAATGGCTCTCTACCTGCCCCAGCAGGCGCCATACTCTCATCCTGCTAGCATGCTCGGGTACCTACTTACCCGACCACTCGGTCCCTACTATGTAATGTAGTAATAGTAGTAACTGACTGACGATGAATGCATGCCATGCAACAACTTGGGATCATGCAAAAATATGCTTGCTGAATTAATTCATACCTGCCACAACGACGTTGACAACAGCAGGCACCGCAACTCGGGTCGCTTATCCATGGCCACTTGGCGCTCGTCGCGAACCCTCTGATTGCAACGTCCTCAACGGCTGCTCTCCTGACCATGCCGCAGGTGGCACACCTGCAGGCTGTCCCAGAGAGGGATAGGCCATCATTATCGTCAAGGCCCGGCTATCGCCTTTGCGGACACTCGTCCCGCACATGGCCCAGCAGCCCACACCTGAAGCACTTGCCCTCACGTTGTTCACACTGCCGTGGCAATGAGGGCCCCCCACAAATAATACATCTCGCCGAGGACCGAATGTGGTAAGGCCCCGGAGCTCGGGATCACGAGCGCGAACTTATCGAAGTTCGTTGGGAACTTGACTGACCATCATGTCCACTCACTGGCTGTCCTTTCCCCTTTCCTTGTAGTATGCCTCGCGCTCCTCCCGTAGGGATTCCTCACCTTGTTCTATCCACAAGGCCCGATCCCGGACGTCGGCGAAAGTCTGCAATTTATGTGCAAGCACAGTCTTGCAAAGGTTTGGCAGAAGTCCACGCACAAGGCGGTCGGCCATGTCCTTGTCATCTCGCGCTACGTTCGGGACGCAACGCACGACACGGGAGAATTCCCGCTCGTATCGCCTCACGGTCCTGTTTACCTGCCACAGCTTCGGAAACCCTTCTGAAGCTTCCTCGCTCACTGTCGGGGAAGTGAACGGAGAATGCAAATTCCCGAACTTATCCCAGACCATAGGAGGGATACCAGGCAATCGGTTCCGTCGAATGCCTTTCCACCACACCTTTGCCGACTGTTTACAAGCAGCGTACGGCTAGGTGTGCTCTTCCTCACTCTACAACGCATAGGTCCCCAAAGGGAGTCTCGCTCTCGGTTCGTCACCAGCAGCTTGCCGGCACCGACCAATCACCAATTTCTTTAGGTAGGTGACCTACCACCATGACTTATGCATGCTGGGTGACTCCTCTGACCTGCGTCCTGGTCTCTACTATACCAATATGTAAATAATAGTAAAAGACCACAAGCAAATGCATACAATTGCTCAAACTACTTCATGCTAGAATGTATGATTGCTTTAATTAAATCATACCTGCGGTAACATCACCAACAGCAGCAGGTCCCTCGACCTGAGCCGCGCATCCAGGGCCGCTTGGTGCCTCCTGTGAATTCTCCGGCTGCTCGACCACCCCCAGCCCTCCAGACTGTGCCACAGGCTGCACATCCACCATCTGTCCCGAAGAGGTGAATGTCGACGCTGTCGGCGGGAGTCGTCCATCGTCCAAGGGGCAATCATACTTCATGTGGCCAGACTGCCCACAACGAAAACACCTTCCTTTTCGCAGCACACACCGCCGCGCCTGGTGGGATCCTCCACAAATCACACACCCCGCAGATACGACAGTAGCAGACGGAACTCCACCAAACTGTCGCTGAATCTCTGAGGCGGATGCAACTGACGGGGCAGGTGGCACTCTTTCCGTGCACTGAGGGGCCATATGTCCCACCCGACCACACTTGAAGCACCGCCCCGCCCGATCCCTACAATTCCCCGGGCGATGTTCTCCACCGCAAATCACGCAACGCATAGGTCCTTGTCTAATGGACCGCCCCTTTTGGTACTTCGGGGCCTTTTTGGAACTAGACTGTTTTCCCGAACCACCACGAGGTCGTTTCTTCACTCCACTCTCCTTGAACGCCT
>NW_017892529.1:0-3823 GCF_001540865.1 Ananas comosus | reverse complement strand
ATATAGGCTGAGTGAATAATCTGAGTTTAGTTAAAATTGGGCTAATGTTGTTGGCCCATAAAAACAAACTTAATAGACAAATAAAAGAGCGAAATTTCACTAAATTTATACATTTTTTCTTTTTTCTTTTACAGAGCTTAAATTTTCAATATGTTTCTCTCTTTCTCTTTTTCTGTCTCTCACCCTAAGTGGCCAAGCGGGAAGCCCTTTAAGTTACCAAGTAACAGTATATGCCTGCCGTTGCCTACCTTGCTATTATAATATATTTTAATTATATATAGGCTAAGTGAATAATCTGAGTTTAGTTAAAATTGGGCTAATGTTGTTGGCCCATAAAAACAAACCTAATAGACAAATAAAGGAGCGAAATTTTACTAAATTTATACATTTTTTCTTTTTTCTTTTACAGAGCTTAAATTTTCAATATGTTTCTCTCTTTCTCTTTTTCTGTCTCTTACCCTAAGTGGCCAAGCGGGAAGCCCTCTAAGTTACAAAGTAACAGTATATGCCCGCCGTTGCCTACCTTGCTATTATCATATATTTTAATTATATATAGGCTAAGTGAATAATCTGAGTTTAGTTAAAATTAGGCTAATGTTGTTGGCCCATAAAAACAAACCTAATAGACAAATAAAAGAGCGAAATTTCACTAAATTTATACATTTTTCCTTTCTTTCTTTTACGGAGCTTAAATTTTCAATATGTTTCTCTCTTTCTCTTTTTCTGTCTCTCACCCTAAGTGGCCAAGCGGGAAGCCCTCTAAGTTACGCAAGTAACAGTATTATGCCCCGGCCGTTGCCTACCTTGCTATAATTGTAATACTTGAGAAATATACAATATTTTTAAAGTAAAAAATTATATATTCATATAATTTTAAATTTTAGTTATATATAATGGATAGTTGTTAATCCAATATTATCTATATAATTTATTTATGTTTTGACTGTATAAATGACAATCGAATAATATAGAGACTTGAAGGCGAAGAAAAGCATGTAAAGGCTGAAAAGATTAGATAGTTCAATCATAAATTATTTTTTTTTCATTTTTATGAATACTAATATTTTTATATAATGTATTTTGTACTTTGTGAACTATTAGACATATTCTTTATATTAAATTATAAATAATGTTCTATACAAATTAAACTACATGAATCGTATGGATGTGAGAATTTAAGAAGGCGCTGCGTTTAGAGCTCCGAACTCGCTCGACTTCGAATTAGGCTCGCTCGAGCTCGGCTCGACTTAATTTCAATCCAAGCTGAGTTTAAATTTACGGCCTCGAAATTAAATTTCAAGCGATTTGAGCCGAGCGTAAGCTCGCTCAGAGCTCGGCTCATTTCACCCCTAATCAAACCGAATTTATTTTGGGACACATTCCTTATGATATTTATTATAGGCAGTCGCTTATGTATTTATATGTATTGAAAAGTTTTCAAACTATTTTATTTGCACAGCTTAAAAGGACTAATAAAAAATATCAATTTTAATTTTTTAATATTTTTATATATAAATTCTTTAAAAGTTAATTTTATTAAACGAACAACTAATATCTACTAGTATTTTATCTTTTAAAATATATTATTTCTATAGTCGCAACTTTTTTCTATATTTTTTAAGTTAGAGACAAAAAAAAAGTACTTTTATCTTTTAAACTTTCATATACCTCGGTATTGTCACCATTTTTTTTATTTGTATTCTTAAGGTGGGATAACAGAAAATTAGAATATTAACTCTAGTAAAACCTTTAATCTAAATTTAGTCTAAAAGTAACTTAACAGAGATAATAAATTATTGGCATAGCTTAACGTAATAAATTAGATCAATAATAATATATAATTTCTGTCAGTCTCACCAATAGCAAAATCTATAATTGGTATAGTGTATGAGGTTAGGGCTTAGCAAAATGACGAGCGCGGCCTGCCGTTCGAGTCGGGTTCGACTCGATATTTAGCGTCGCTCGAGGCGTCGACTCGAAATTAAATGAGCGAGCCTTAACAAAAAAAGGCTCGAAATTTAATTTCAAGCGAGTTTTGGTATTACTCGGCTCGTTCGAATTAGGCTCGAAAGTTCGAAAAGCTCGAATATATATATATATTATATATGCCTATGCTATCGAACAGTATTGAGATCTGGTGCCTCTCGATTTTTGATTTTAGATCATATCCCTTTAATGTTTTTTTCTCTTGGATTAATATTATTAATTATTCTGTAGGAACTCATCAATCCTAAGAGTATTATTTTAATCCTAGGGGAGGCCTAATATCCAACATACATTTTTAGTCAAAGGGTCAAAATTCAAAAACATCACATCCTTATATGTTCATAGCCCATAGTAAGTTCTACACTATATATTCATATAATATATTAAATAAATATATATTATATATATATTATATATATATATATAGTATACATATATATATATATTATATATATATATATATATAATATTTTAATTCAATATAGGCTGAGTGAATAATGCAGTTAGTTAAAATTGGGGGCCATGTTGTTGGCCATAAAAATAACCAACTAGACAAATAAAAGAGCAAATTTTACTAAATTTATTTATATATTTTTCCTTTCTTTTTTTTTTTTTTCACAGCGAGCTTAATTTTCAAATAATGTTCTCCTTTCTCTTTTTCTGTCTCTCACCCTAAGCTGGCCAACCGGTAGCCCTCTAAGTTACGGTAACATCATTCCGCGTTGCGTACCTTGCTATTATGTGTATACTTGAGAAAATATACATAATATTTTTCCAAGTAAAATTTATTATATTTCATATAAAATTTTTAATTTTAGTTATATATGATTTGGATTTTAATCCAATATTTAGTTTGATATAATTTATTTATTTTTGACTGCATAAATGAAAATGATACATAGTAAGTTGAAGCGAAGAAAATACATAAGAGGCTAAAAAATTAGCATATTCAACTCGATAAATTATTTTTTTCATATGTATAATACTATATTTCATATAATTATTTTGTACTTTGAACTATTAGACATATTTTTGTATCAAATTATAGATAATGTTCTATACAAATTAAACTATTGATCGTATAATGTTGAGAATTTCAAGCGGCTCGTTTAGGGCTCGAGCTCGCTCGACTTGAAATTAGGCTCGCTTGAGCTCGGCTCGAATTAATTTCAATCCAAGCTTGAGCTTAAATTTAGGCTCGAAATTAATTTCAAGCCGAATTTGAGCCGAGGTAAGCTCGCTCGAGCTCGGCTCGTTTCCACCCCTAGTATGAGGTGTATACATCGAATTCAGGCAACAATTGTTTTTCCCCACAGACCACGGGACAGCAATAACGTGCCAGGCTACACCCTCCCAATTCCCCTCCTCAATTTATTCCCCTACTATTAATTTATTCCCACCTCACCTCACTCTCCCCTTCGTCTTTTTCCCTTCCCCTTCTTCCCTCCTTCCATTTTCAGTTTTTTGCTTTCCGATCGAAAGAAAGAAGGAAAGAAAGAGATCTTATATATATAATTCGGAATAAGTAAAGTAAACCACCCACCACCGACACAGGGTATTACTACTACTGCTTCAACCTAACTACGAGTACTAGTACTACGTTGGGGTGTCGATAAGGGCGGTGAGGTTACCCTGGAGAGAGAGGGAGAGAGGGAGAGGGGCAATGCTGGCGCGGTGCGTGGGCGAGCGCCGGACGCGTCAGATCCACCGTGCCTTGCGGAACGGCAAGTATAAGGTACCAAACTTCCAAAATTATGAAGTTACGGTGTATATTTAAATGGTTCCGGTGAGCTTGCGGTGTAATGTAATATACCGGATTTAAATATAAAAATAAAAA
>NW_017892528.1:0-3830 GCF_001540865.1 Ananas comosus | reverse complement strand
GTCATAATAACTAACTATATTAATGTCTATCCATCGCATCAGGTGGGTTTCTTAACTAGTAGTAGAAGAAGAGGGGAAAAGAATTAAGAGCGCGTTTGGTTAAAATTATGCAGCATTATAAGTTATTTCGACATAATCAGATATCTAAAATTTTTGAATTAAATTACTATTAATACTATGTTACCGCAATTGGTTAAATGCAATAATATAATAGTAATGAAAAGTAGAGGAAATTTTACATAAGAAAATTAAGTACTAAATATGACTCTGACACCATAAGACGAAAGATCTCAGAGTTGAAATTAAGAAGCAACTTGGAATTTTTTTTTTTTTTTTCGCTCTAATTGATGAACCTTTAGTTTTAATTTATTTTTTATTTTATCAAGAATTAAATTCTGTGCCTTGTCCATACATCAATGAGAGGCACCAACTTACAGCAATAATAATGGAGAAAAGATAATAAAAAATGAGTTTCTTGATTCAAAATTATCCAATCATATGTATGGAGATCTCCTAGCAACTTATTATAACAAAAAAAACTTCAAATATCACCCTGTGGTTCAGCACTTTTTAATTTTAGTGCTTTAAACTGTTTCACTTTAGTACCCTGTAATTTCGCTTTTCTCTTTTCGTTATCCACTCTGTTAATTTTTTCGTTAAATTAATGAGAAAGTTAAAACTATAAGATACTAAAATAAAGATATCGTAAACTATAAGATAGTAAAGTAAATATTCGATAAACCACAGAGGCATCTGAAGTTTTTTTCTATATATTTTAATAGAGAGTTAATAGGGGGATAATGGAAATAAAAAAAACGAAATCAGGATATACTTTAAAAAAAAAAAAAAAACGTAATGTAAAGGGGGCGCCGTAATTACACACAACATAGTCGAACACCTTTGGGGACAACCCAAGGTTTTGGGTGAAATTAATTAATTATTGTCATAGATAATTTCTCTGCGCATGCAGGTATAATAGAAAAAAGGGAAGAGAAAAACACGAATAGGAAAATTAATTTATGTTGGTAAAAGTAGTCAAATATTGTAAGATTTTTATAGCATGTAAGCTGACAATCCCTATCATTCAAATAAAGTTCGAGTGATATGTAATAATATAGTTAATTCAACCTTCCATTAATTAATGCTCTTTGTTGGATATAATTAAGAACGACTAGTACCTCATAATAATATATAAGTACCAAGAATTTCATACTTTTACTGTTTTGGAGTATAATATTATTATTATTATTATTATTATTATACGTAATTAAAAGCCTTATCACGTTTAGTAATTATTTACTTGCTCAGTGGTCTCTTTACCAACCCGTTTTTGGTAGGTAAAGAAACTGGAAAAACCTTTCGATACTTCATATATAAAGTTATTGTTTTTTTTTATTTTTTTACCCTTAAAATAAAACCACGAATCTTAATTAAGCAGCTTTCTTAAAATCATATTAATATAATATATTATTTAATATTAACATGTTATAAATATGTATAATAAAAATGAATTTATAATATTATTTAATATTAATATATAATATTATTTAATAAAAAGAATTTCAATTCTTTTTCATCTTACACTTAATAAAAATATTATTTAATTAAAAGGATTTAGTATAAATATTATTCAAAAAAAATAATTTATAATACTATTTAATAAAAATATTAGTTAATGAAAATATTAGTTAATAATAATAATAATAGTATAAAATATAGTTTAAATTGGTAGTAAAAAAAGTGATAAGAGACGATAAGATATTTTAATTAGTTTACGTTAAATTTAATAAAGATTCTTATCGTCATATTGTTTGGTTTGTATTAAAATGAAAATAAGAACTTATAAGACTTTATCATTTTATACTGCCTCTTTTTTTTTTAAATAAGGTTATAAATAATAAAGGCTTGGTTTACTCGGGACTCTTATTCCTAAGATATATTCTTCGTGATGTTTGTATTTTTTTTTTTTTCTTCTAGAAAATTTCTCCCGTATCATGTTCCCATATGTCAAAAAAGATTCAAAGATTCGTAAAAATTTTTTTAAACTTAACTACCACATTTATATTTAATAATTTATTATTACACCACACATATATGTATAGGCTGATCCTATGAAGATCATCATGTTTTGTGAATCACGATGGTTTCAACTGCTTTTAAATTATCTTGGTTATTGAACTATGATAATCTTCGTAAAATTAGATTAGGATTTGGGATATATATATATATATATATATATATATATATATATACTCTCAGAGAAGTAGATACGTATTCGGATTAATTCGAAAACTTAACCAAACCCTAGGATTATGAAGTAATAATCAAAATTAGAATTATTAGTGAGTTGAATAATTTAGATTTTATTCAAATTGACCCCTGAGCTTACGTCTAGAACTAAGAAATGATATATACTTCAACGAACAACCTATATTATGGTCTGAGTCTAGACCACCGANACAAAAAAAAAAAAAAAACTACTACTTTTCAGGGAGTGGAGAATTTATTATATATATATATGGACTCTTATATTAGTCTTTTATGAAATGAAAAAAAAAAAAAAAATATAGCATTAACAAATGCATTGCTTCTGGAGTGGCTTATATATTATCTTTGCCGGTCTGAAGCTCATTTTGTTTTAAGAGGTTCTGAGTTTGATTCTCATATTTGTTACTTGTGATTTATTAAATTTTTTGCTTGTTAGAATGAATAAGGACTAGTTAATTTTTGGATCTAGTATATATCAAAAGGAGATTCTTTAGGAATAGTGTAGTTTTAACAAATGAATTGCTTCTGCAGTTACAAATTGCATGCAATGCAGCGAGAAACTGCCCCACGTGGTGTAAAAGTTTAGTAGTAACCAAAGCTAAGTCTGTAGTAGTAGATCCTAGAAATTTTCTAGGAAAATATAATATATGAGTAGTGCAAGGAGTTTTGGTGGGTGGGGGGCAAACCCTAGAGATGTACATGGGCGAATCCGAGGGGTCCTCCACCTCCGCTTCATTTTTTATTGGGTCAGGGTGGATTTGGGATGGGTTAATTCAATTCTATTTTGGGCCCCCGTTTACCGCTTCATTCGAAGCGAATCAGGATGGAAGCATATTTTCGGCAGATTAAAGAAAAAAAAAGTGTCTGCTGCCTCCCGCTCCATTCACTTGGCAGATTGGGGCGAATTCGGGGCATGTTACATTATTTATATTTTTAGCTTCCACTTAACTGTTGGCTTATATGGACTAGCATCTTGCTCTGTAGCGGGAGGCTAGGTAAGGCTGAGTTATGTTTGAAGTAGCTACGAGGATTGAGTCACAGTCTATACCTGTGAACGTTGTGTCTGTACGGTTTAAGTTAATTGATTATATATTTCTAATAGCTCAAACTTTTAGGATTAATGGTTAACATCAAATATCCGACATTACCATCCTATTCGGGCGGATCGGGTTAGCAGCTCCACCAACCTTATCCATTTGCATCCCTAGACTGGCCCGGCCTATGCACTTGGCCTATGCACTTGCTCAAAAAAAAGAAAAAAAAAAGAAAAAAAAAAGAGTATTAAAAGAAAAAGTAATGAAACTAATGTTTATTAAGTATCTATAAGGCTCAATTGTATCTTATTTTTATTTTTTAGGCTATACTATTTGCTTTTCCCGGAAGATACCATTGAACTATCACTTTTGCATCAATCTATATTATTATTTAATACTTTTTTTATTTGCTATACTGTACCACTTTTTTATAGATTATTTTTCCGCTAGTCTCGACACTTTTAGGTAGAAGCTAATTATGCTAATAAAGCATAAGTTAGATCATAGGTGGGGCAAAAAATAAAAAAG
>NW_017892527.1:2437-3834 GCF_001540865.1 Ananas comosus | reverse complement strand
AAGGGGCGTGGGGTGCACTTATAGAAGTGCTACAATAGCAAAAACACCCCTGCAGACCAAACTGCTCACATTCAGCCACCTTGTACCGGTACACGAGCCCTTGTAACGGTACAAGCTCTGTGAAAATGCCAAACCCGAGCCTCGGGTTGGCTGAGAACTGGCCCTTGTACCGGTACAAGCCCGACTTATACCGGTACAACCATCAGCCCTGTACCGGTACAACCATCAACCCTGTACCGGTACAGCAGCCTGCTGAGGCAACCCGAGAGCTGACCAAAAATTCCAGTTTTGGGATTTTGGTGCCAAGTCTCAAACCAACATCCTCAGGGTGCGTGCCAGTGGTCGGAACACTATCAACGACCCTCCAAAAATTGTGGAAAGGCTCCACACACAGATCAAACACTCGAATCTTGCGATTTGCTAAGATCCAGTGTATTACATTCACCCCTCCTAAAAAGGAGTTTCGTCCGCGAAACTCAGAAAATGAAGTACCTCAAGCCTCCATCTGAAAAAATAGGGATAGCGCTCCCGCTGTGCGCTCTCCAACTCCCAAGTAACCTCGCGCTCGCCGTGGTTGCTCCAAAGCACCTTCACGTATGGAATATCCCGATTCCGCAGCTTCTTCACTTCGCGGCTAGGATCTTCATTGGTTGCCCCTCGAAGCTCTGGTATAGCCTCCAAAACATGAGCTGGATCATGAATATACCTCCGCAGGACCGATACATGAAAAACGTTGTGTATGCCCGATAGGTTCGGTGGTAGAGCAAGTCTATACGCTACCGGGCCCACATGCTCCAAGATCTCATACGGTCCAATGAAACGGGGACTCAGCTTTCCTCGAATCCCAAATCTCTTTATTCTTCTAGTCGGCGACACCTTTAAGAAAACATGGTCTCCAACTTGGAACTCCAAGTCTCGCCGCCGTCGATCGGCATAGCTCCTCTGTCTGCTCTGCGCCGTCAGAAGTCGCTCCCGAGCAATTCGAACCTTGTCCTCAGCTTCCTGGAGCACATCAGGGCCTAAAGCCAGTCTCTCGCCGACTTCACTCCAATGAAGCGGCGATCTACATTTCCGTCCATAAAGTGCTTCAAAGGGCGTCATCTTGATGCTTGCTTTGTAACTGTTGTTATAAGCAAACTCCGCCATAGGTAGATGCTGCGACCATCCTCCCTGAAAGTCTATCACACATGCCCGGAGCATATCCTCTGAGGTCTGAATAGTGCACTCCGACTGTCCATCACTCTGCGGGTGGAAAGCAGTGCTAAAGTCCAATCGAGTGCCAAGGGCGTCCTGCAGACTCCTCCAAAAGTGAGACACAAACCGGGTGTCTCGATCAGATACAATCGAAGTAGGCACTCCGTGAAGCCGCACAATCTCATCAAGGTACACTTGTGCAA
>NW_017892527.1:0-1037 GCF_001540865.1 Ananas comosus | reverse complement strand
CGAGAAGCATACGCGATCACCTTGCCATCCTGCATCAATACACAGCCCAATCCATTAAGTGAAGCATCACTATAAACCACATACCCTGCTCCAGCTACTGGTAGGGTCAAGATTGGGGCTGTAGTCAATCGTCGCTTCAACTCTTGGAAGCTTTTCTCGCACGCATCATTCCAAATGAACTTGACTCCTTTATGCGTGAGCCTCGTGAGGGGAGTAGACAACTTGGCGAACCCCTCAACAAATCTTCGGTAGTAACCGGCCAATCCAAGGAAGCTCCGTATCTCCGTGACGCTCGTCGGTCTCGGCCAATCCTTGATTACTTCAATCTTCTTGGGGTCTACGGCTATACCCGATCCCGAAATCAGATGTCCAAGGAAAGCTACCTCTCGAAGCCAAAATTCACATTTCTTCAACTTGGCATAAAGCTCCTTTTCCCGAAGTACTTGGAGTACAATCCTCAAATGTTCCTCGTGATCTGCATCACTCCGAGAGTAGACCAAAATGTCGTCGATGAACACCACGACGAACCTGTCTAGATAAGGCTTAAAAACACGGTTCATCAGATCCATAAAAGCTGCCGGGGCATTAGTAAGCCCAAACGGCATAACTGTGAACTCATAATGTCCATACCGCGTTCTAAAAGCCGTCTTTGATACATCCTCGGGCTTGATCTTCAACTGGTGGTATCCCGACTGCAAGTCAATCTTGGAATACACACGCGATCCCTGAAGCTGATCAAACAAGTCGTCGATCCTCGGCAACGGATACCTGTTCTTGATCGTGACTTTATTAAGTTCACGATAATCCACACAAAAGCGAAGTGATCCGTCCTTCTTCTTGACGAACAAAACGGGCGCTCCCCACGGGGAAACGCTCGGTCGAATAAAGCCTTTGTCGAGAAGATCCTGTAGCTGTGCCCTCAGCTCCTTCAACTCCGCCGGTGCCATCCTATAGGGTGCCTTTGAGATTGGGGTAGTCGCAGGGACGAGATCTACCACAAAGTCAATCTCCCTATCAGGAGGCATACCCGGTAGCTC
>NW_017892526.1:0-3841 GCF_001540865.1 Ananas comosus | reverse complement strand
CGCAGCTCGGTGTTGGACTTCACGGCGGTCAGCTCGAGGTCGTAGATGTCGTAGTCGAGGAAGTTGGCCATGGCGGCGATCATCGTCGACTTGCCTGTCCCGGGGGGCCCGTACAGCAGGTACCCGCGCTTCCATGCCTTCCCGATCTTGGCGTAGTAGTCCTTTCCGTTGCGGAAGGCGATGAGGTCGCCGATGATCTCGCGCTTCTTAGCCAGGGGCATGGCGAGGGTGTCGAAGGTCGACGGGTGCTCGAAGGGGACGTGGTTCCAGTGGCTGCTTTTGATGTTTGTGAAGAGCTTCCGCTGGCGGTTCGTCACCGTCACGGCGCGGCCCTCCCGGAGGACGTGCGAGAGGTAGGAATTGATCACCAGCTCGCGGTGGCGCTTATGGAAGCTCAGGTGGTAGTACCGCCGCTTCACTTGTGGGGTCTGATACCTGAAACAGTTAACGTTATTTCTGAATCATTTTCTATTAGATTAATTTCATACAAACACAGAAGTAGTTCTCCTAAGACTGGAAAAATCTACTTTATACTTGATGCAAATCCTACAATCTCAATATCAAAAGCTTGTAAGTAGATTCGAAATAAATATGAAGAGAATTACAATAAAGATTTAATACCATGCAAAAAAAAAAAAAAAAAAAATCTAAAAGCTTAAGTGTTAGAGAAAGTTGTTTTTTTATATGTAACTGGATTACCAGGATGAGGGGCTGCGTTCGACGGGGTGGGAGCGGGAGGACCACCAGAGCCTGGCGCCTTGAATAGTCGTCGGTGAGCTCTCGTGGCCGCCCATGCTGAAGAGGGGGCAGTCGCTGTCCTTGCGATCTCAACCCTGAAACTGCGGGCACGCTGCGAGCACGAGGCGGAGAGGTAGGCCTTGACGGCACCGTAGGCCTCGCTGCGCTTCATGCGCTCGCCTGCAAATCTCCGGGATGGTGAAGTAAAAATACGGATCAAAGAATGACAGAATTCTGCGGCTTTCCAGCCCACATAGAACCGGAGCTGATGAGGGAAGTACATCTTGAGCATTTCCCACAGAAGCATGCAGCTCGCCACGCCGGAACCCAACCAAGCCCATTTCTCACCATCTCTCTCTCTCTCTAAGTCTCAATTGCCGTCCTAATTCCGCGCTTGTGCATTTATATATAGATGAAAATGAACACTCAACTAAAGAGGTGAGCATTATAGTCCTTTCGAACTGAATTCCCAGCTGAAAAAACCATAAAAATAAATTAAACTTTTTGTAATTTTATACTATTAGCCTTAATTTTTTAAAAATAGTATATTAGTTTTAAATAATAATTAAGTAATTAGAGATGTTATTTATTATTATTATTTTAGATTAATAAGTTTAATATAAAAAATCATGATTATATATTATTTTTATGGTTTATAATATTAAAATCAAATAAAAATATCTTACTAAAATCAAATAAACCGAGCCGCAAAGATCTACAATTCAGTTCGTCAGTTCTTACTTTGATGAGATTTGGATTTTAAAAAACTACAAAATCAAACTGAACTGATTAATGCTTACTCCTGCTCAATTGTAAAGAAAAAAAAAAAATCATGAAATGTTTCTAATGTGACAGGCGGATACCATCTTATTCACATCTTAAAATATTCAGTAAAAATGAGCAATTCTATCCATACACTCTAGATTATGATATAAACTTTACATCCTTTTCTCTATTATTTTTTTTTTTATTTTACTAAAACTATTTTAAATTTTATCAACCTTAGTTTACAAGCGTGTAAGATGTATGCTTTTAATCTAAAAAATTAGAGCGTATTTAGTTAATTATTGATTACTAATTACTAATTAATTTAATAAATTTATTTCTATTTAGTGATTACACAAAAAATATTAATAAGTAATGGCTGAATGAACCATTAAATTGGACAAAATTTTAGCTAACTAATCAAAATAACTCGGCAAAAAAAGTATAAGTTAAAGATATATTAATAATTAAAAATAAAGTTGAAGGGTCCATTTTTTCCCTAGCTACCTAATACATGTCAAGTGATGTGGAAAAAGAAATGCATCAACGCATTAAGGTTGGGAGAGTGGGACCACAGCTTGACTTGATCTGGAGCGAGATTAACATCCATGGTCTGGAGCAGGTTTGAAAGGAAAAGGCCGGAGTTTTTGATTTTTGACTTTTTGACCCTTTTTTTTTTTTTTTTTTGTTATAAGAAGATAGATAGCCTATCCGTCCGTTTTATTTATTTCATTTAGAAATAAACTTAACTGAAAACATGAAGTAACTAGGATTCAAATTTGGAACCTCGGATACCAACCATCAAGCTCTTTGCCACTTCCAAGGACGGTCGGTGGAGTTTTTGATTTTCAATTGTCACTTTTGCGGTCTTTCATCACGCTGAATAGGAATTGATAATCAGAATTAATAAAAGTTTATAATAATAATAGAGGAATGCTTCAATACACCACAAGTATTAAAATTTAATTCCTTAATTAGTAAAGGGTATAGTTGGGATTTACACGAAGTAACTGTTGAACAGGTTACCGATTTGAATTAATTAACATGACAATATTGAAAAAAAATTAGTTATATACCAAATTTGTCAGTATCCTTTAAATATTAAATATCTTATTTACTTTGATAACTTACCAAATTAGATGATACCCAATTTATTAAGTATTCATCTCAAAAAAATATTGAATTTAAATTTAATTTTTGAAATTAGTATTGTAATGTAAAATTTTAATTTTGAAATTTATATTAAACTTTTAAATTTGAATCTAAATTGAACGTTTAATCTTAAAGCCAAATTTTAATTTTTGATTTAAATTGAAATTTTGAATTGGAACAAAAAGTTTTATTTTAAATTTATGTTTTATATTCAAAAAAATTAAATTTGATTTATAAAGTTTTAAATGTTGTTTTGAATTTAAATTTACAGTTTGGTTGTAATTTAAAATTCAACTATTGTTGTAGGTATTTAAGATGGTCACATTATTCTTAGTTGGATAAAACCAGTTTTGTGGACCAAACTATTTTACAAAGACTAAAATACTCTTTAAATGGGTACTTGGTGAATGGTATCTATGCTTCAATAGTAGGTCACGTCTAGAATCATATTAAATCTAAACCATCTATTAAGAAAAATAAATGGTCAAGATTTATATGGAGTATTTAAGTATTCCTCATAATAATAATAATAATAATAATGATAGTAAGAATGACATTTGTGGTTCTGTATTTGTAAGAATATAAAGTAATTGAAGATGAATTATTATCATTTCAGTTTGGAATAAGAACGACTCAGTGAGAGGTTAATTAGATGGCTTTAATCCGCTTGCAATGGGAGTCGGAATGTGATTCTGATCTCTAACGTGAAAAATCATCATTATAATTCTGCCTTATAATTCATTTCACTCAATATCCAAAAGATATTGAAAGTAAAATATTAAAATTATTATTTTTTAACTGCTTAAGTTTTTAGACAGAAAAATAATTACTTCACATGATGTTCGAAGAAGAGTTTTTAAGTTCGAATATTAATTGTCACAAAACTTGGAAAAATGTTACCAATTCCTACTAATAATATAAAATCACAAAAATTGTACCAAAAATCAAAATTAATAACAGTTCATTTGGGTGACAAATATTTTGCTCAGCATATTTCTTTTATTTATTCAAAGAATCGTACCTGCAAGTGGCCATAAGGTCGAATAGCATATTCAATCCTTATGGATAGTAGAAACCATAGTTAGTTAATTTGGATTCGGCAAAAATTCGATATGGATATAATGCGGATAAAATTCGTTTTCTAATTTTTAAATTCGTTGAGAAATTCGGCTTAAAAAACAGATTT
>NW_017892525.1:2551-3842 GCF_001540865.1 Ananas comosus | reverse complement strand
GTATACAAAGAGAAATCTTTCCTGATATACGAAGGATAGTACCTGTATTCCAACATTACTACAAACCGTTAGTATGAGATGTCTGCCTATAGAAAAACGTAAGCTTAAAATAAAATCTGTAGTTATAATACATAGTTGGATCCAAAATAAGATGCTGATCGCACTGTACGGTTAGTTAACTACTTCGTACATAACTCGAAAAAAATTCTACCTGCAGCAGGGCACATTAGTCAGCCCGGGTAGGGCTCTTAACTCGCGACGCCTGCCTCGATCCTGGTCCGGCGCGGTCAGCGCCGGACTGTGGCTCTGCAAACATAGGTAACAACTAGGGTGTTTGAGATAACTACTGTAAAGAACAAGTGTCCTCATGGGTTTACGCCAACGACAACATTCGGTATCACCCACTTAAGTCTACAGAAGGGAGCAAGGATAGAAGAAAGAAGGAAGTACTCTACCGCTTCTCACTACATATCATGCTTCACTAAACCAACTGTAGGAAATGTCAAATCTGACCAATCAATCGGGCTGTAAGCATACCGTCCCGGGACTGTGAATCACCGTCCTTGATCCCTGTTGCGTTACTAATACTGGGCTCTTATTTCCAGGCGGATTTGTCGGCGTGCCCGGGGAACGTGTAATCCGGGGCGTGACAGTGACCTTCAATAATATGTCATTATAAGAGAAATATTGATTACCAGATACTCTAATGAGAGATATTTTTATCTTTTAATACATGGATAATTAAGTAATTTTACCTTCGTAATATTATCAAAATCTTTATTCTCTCTTTGTTTTTTTTTTTTTCTATGTATCTTTCCTCTTCATCTACATATATTTCGTTCATTCATATATGAAAAGTTTCAAATTATTTGATAACATGATCTTAAAAGATAATTTTTTTCTCTTTATTTAAAATTATGTTTAAAATATTTATTAACTCTGACGTTTAAAATGTTATCTTGTTTAAAACGTTTATTATTTTTAACAGTTCCAAATTATTCTTAATCTTATTCAGTTCGATAGGTTGAACTCAGACGCTTAATAAAATAGGTTAAGGTATAATCAGTCGAATCAATCGGTTCAATTTATTTTTTAAATTATTGATACTAATTTAATTAAAATGAATAATAAAAGTTAGGAAGCTAATTGTAAACCAAAAGATAAGGAACTAAAATTTTAAAAATTGATTGAAAACTGAAAAAGTTTAAAGGTAAAAATCAAAACCAACTTAACAAATCAAATCAATTAGACTGATCAAATTGATAAAATATATAAATAGTCTAGATTTGTT
>NW_017892525.1:0-442 GCF_001540865.1 Ananas comosus | reverse complement strand
GATCGGCTCCGTTAAACTTGATCTAGAGTATTTGGAGTACCTAGAAAATAAATTTTATTATTTTTCGATATCATTTGCCTAGTGATCGAAGGGGCTCAAAATCAACAAATTTCAATGGCCGTAGTGAGCCGTTTGCAAATTTAACGGTGTAGAAATATCCAAATCACGTGAAATTTTGATAGAAAATTCTTTATATAAAATTAGGCCAGGCCAGCATGGGTATTGTCGCACCGATGTTATTCTCCAGCCTTGCCGGTGATCATGGGCTGCCGGACCCTTTTGACATCAATAGACATAGGTCCATTTTTAATTATTTTTTTTAATAATAATAACAAATATAAATAAAAAATTAGAACAAAAGGTGAAGAAAGATATATTTAACAAAAAAATATAAATTGCAACTCTATTTTCTTTGCTTTGGAGCACAATATGCCACTTTTGT
>NW_017892524.1:0-3847 GCF_001540865.1 Ananas comosus | reverse complement strand
AAAAAAAAAACCTGCATGGGCAAAGGTGCAAGAAACCAAGGCCAACGCAAAGATAAAGAAAACTTTTCCCATTGACAAATCCCTTCAAATCTCTTCCTCACAAATAATGAAAGTTTAGATAGATATATATATAGATATATATATTTTTATGTAGAAAAAGCACATGCACAAATACTTCTAACTAAGAGGAGGTTTTATAGAGTTCCAAGAGGGAGAATAAGGCCATTAATTCATTGAAACTAATTAATACAGATCTGCGTAAGATTTACTATGCCATTTTAGCCAGTAGTATTTTTTTTTCCTTTTTTGGTTCATTCCCATATTCGTTGATTTAGATTGGAATCCCTCGAATCACTGTGTGTCGCAAACGATCCGGCCTCGCCGTAAGTGTTTCTAAGACGAGTGGTCATTCATGGTAGAGATCAAATTTATTTAGATTTTATTTTTGAAATCAGGATTATAGATTCATGGCTTTCAACAGACTCAAGAATTTGCTGTTAATTATCCCATACTTTCGTTGTTAAGAAACCTTTGATTAAGAGATCAAATATAAATACTGATGATAAAAGACACCGTAGTATAAAGATGAACTTGAATTGATATAATTTTCAAGTATATGGCTTAAGCAGGGGCATACCCCCACTGTACATTTATGAAATGCTCAGTTTAACGACTTGAGGGTCACATTGAATTTGAAATGATTTGCTCAGCTTAGCGACTTGGAGGTCGACTGAAGTTGAGACTATAGTGCTCAGTTGAACGACATGGTGGTCAGTTTGAATTTGAGGTACTCAGTTTAACGACATGACGGTCAGCTTGAAGTTGAGATACTCAGTTTAACGACATGGCTGTCGGTTTGAGTTGAGTTGCTCAGTTTAACGACGTGGCGGTCGGTTTGAGTTGAGTCGCTCAGTTTAACGACGTGGCAGTCGGCTTGGAGTTGAGTTGCTTAGTTTAAAGACGTGACGGTCGGCTTGATTTGAGTTTGATTTGATTGCCCAGTTTAGCGACTTGGCGGTCAGCTTGAGTTGAATAGCTCAGTTTAATGACGTGACGGTCGTTTGATCTTGGGTTTAGTTTAACGACTTTACGGTCGTTTGATTTTGGGTTTAGTTTAATGACTTTACGGTCGTTTGGATTTGGTTGTTTAGTTTAGTAATTTTGCGGTCGTTTGATTTTGGGTTTAATTTAACAACTTTACGGTCGTTTGATTTTCGGTTTAGTTTAACGACTTTGCGGTCGTTTGAATTTGGTTGTTTAGTTTAACGACTTTGCGGTCATTTAAATTTGATTGTTTAGTTTAACGACTTTACGGTCGTTTAGATTTGATTGTTTAGTTTAACGACTTCTCGGGCTCCCAAGTCGTCTCCCTCTCCTCGTGATTGCTCCACTGCACTTTTACATACGGGATGATCTGGTTGCGCAATTCTTTCGTCTCGCGAGCAAGAATCCGTACCGGTCGCTCCTCGTATCTCAGATCCTCGCCAATCTCTAGTGGAGTGAAGTCAATCACGTGAGAAGGATCGAAAACATATCTCCTCAGCGCCGAGACGTGGAACACATCATGAATCCCAGCTAGTCAGGGTGGTAGAGCAATCCGGTAAGCAACTGGTCCAATTCGCTCCAATACCTCAAAAGGGCCAACGAAACGTGGACTGAGCTTTCCACGTACTCTAAATCGGCGAATCCCTCTGGACGACGAGACTTTAAGAAAAATATGATCTCCAACCTGGAACTCGAAGTCTCGCCTCCTGGTATCAGCGTAGCTCCTCTCGCGGTTCTGGGCTGTCAAAAGGTGTCATCGAACAACTCTCATCTTTTCCTCAGCCTCTAGCAAAATCTCAGGCCCAAGTGTCTTCCTCTCACCCACATCACTCCAAAACAACTGGGATCGACACCTGCGTCCATACAACGCCTCAAACGGAGCCATCTGAATGCTCGTTTGATAGCTGTTGTTATACGCAAACTCTGCCAGTCTCAAATGTCGATACCATCCTCCTCCAAAATCCAGGATGCATGCCCTCAACATGTCCTCTAGAGTCTGAATGGTCCGCTCTGACTGACCACTGTCTGTGGGTGAAATGCCGTGCTGAAATGTAACTGAGTCCCCAAAGCTGTCTGTAAACTCCTCCAAAAATGTGACACAAACCTCGGGTCCCGGTCTGATACGATCGATACCGGTACACCATGTAGCCTGACGATCTCATCCAAGTAAAGCTGCGCGATCTCTCTCTGGACGAGGTGGTCTGAACTGGTAGGAAGTGAGCAGACTTAGTCAGCCTGTCCACTATCACCCAAATCGTATCGAAGCCAGCCTGTGCTCTAGGCAACCCCACAACAAAATCCATCGTGATTTGTTCCCACTTCCACTCTGGCACTGACAGACTCTTAAGCTTGCCAGCAGGTACCTGATACTCGGCCTTCACATGTTGGCAAGTCAAACACTGAGCCACATATCTGCCAATGTCCCTCTTCATTCCATTCCACCAAAACTGTGCCTTTAAATCTTTATACATCTTGGTTTCCCCAGGGTGAACCGTATAAAGTGAACAATGAGCCTCCCTCAAGATGTCCTCTCGGACCTCTGAATCCATAGGCACACACAGTCGGTCCCTGTACCGCAGTACTCGCGAACTGTCGAAAGCAAAACCCTCGGCCTGTCCCCTAACTAGCCGCTCTCGAATCCTCAACAAATGCGGATCTCCACTCTGTTTCTCCCGGATCCTATCCAACAGAGTGGGCTGCAAGACCAGAGACATCAGTCTTGCAGCAGACCCAGGGGACACCACCTCAAGCCTCAGCCGCTGTAGCTCCTCAAGTAGCGGTTTCTGTTGACTGATCAACAAGCTCAAGCTCTGCGCTGCCCTCCTGCTCAACGCATCTGCCACTACATTCGCCCTACCGGGATGATACTGAATACTAATGTCATAGTCCTTCAGTAGCTCCAACCACCTGCGCTGCCTCAGATTCAATTCCTTTTGAGTGAACAGATACTTGAGACTTTTATGATCGGTGAAAACCTCGTAGTGCTCGCCGTACAAATAATGCCGCCACAACTTCAAAGCAAAGACTACTGCAGCAAGCTCCAAATCATGCGTAGGGTAATTCTTCTCATAATCCTTTAACTGCCGTGAAGCATAAGCAATCACCCTACCATGCTGCATCAGCACACAACCCAGTCCGTTGTGCGATGCATCACTATAGATCACAAATCCTTCCACCATCACAGGAAGGGCAAGGATAGGAGCTGTCATCAATCTCTGTCTCAACTCGTCGAAGCTCCTTTGGCAGTCCTCACTCCAAACAAACCGAATTCCCTTCCGTGTCAACCTGGTAAGGGGTGTGGAAAGCTTCGCAAAGCCCTCCACAAACCGACAGTAATATCCTCTAGTCTCAGAAAACTCCGCAACTCAGTCACCGTCGTCGGTCTGGGCAAATCCCGAATAGCATCAATCTTCTTCGGGTCTACTATCACTCCCTCTGCAGAAATCACGTGGCCCAAGAAAGCTACTTCCCGCAACCAAAACTCGCACTTCTTTAACTTGGCATACAGCTTCTTCTCTCGCAGAAGCTGTAGCATAATCCTCAAGTGCTCCTCATGCTCGGCATCGCTCCGGGAGTATATCAGAATATCATCGATGAGGACTACCACAAACCTATCCAAGAACGGCTTGAACACTCTGTTCATCAAATCCATGAATGTGGCAGGGGCATTCGTCAATCCAAAAGGCATCACGGTGAACTCATAATGCCCGTACCGAGTCCGAAAAGTCGTCTTGGAAACATCCTCGGCCCTCACCCTCAGCTGGTGGTAACCGGACTGGAGATCAATCTTAGAGAAGACGAA
>NW_017892523.1:2749-3847 GCF_001540865.1 Ananas comosus | reverse complement strand
AGTATACTTTGGTGCGTCGGAATGATAAGAACGTCTCTACATCATGTAATTGGGACCAGGAGATTAACAACATTAAAACTAGTGCCATTGGACGTTAATGTGCTAGATGGGATAGAAGAGGGGTACATTTTGGTTGACATTCATGCTTTTCTTCAGCCAGTTTATTTACATGCCTCCTTATTGCTTATTATTATTATCGTTGCACCCTTGTTTTTGGGGCCTAGTGGTTCAGGAGGTGGCGAAGCGTCAGTAATGCCCACCTGGGAACTACAAATATAAGTTCTCACGCCCTTCTTTTTTCTCGATGTTTTCAGAGGCCTTCCACGCCTTTGGGTGAGGCCAGGCGACCGAGGGAAAGGCGGCAATTTGCTTCCAGCCTAGCTTCTTCAGCGGGAGGGACGTGTTGTTAAGGGTCTGGGTCTACCTCTCGATGTATTTCTTTTTGCGAGAGGCTGAGAGTTTTACCAGTGTACTAGAGACCACCATTTTTGTACCTTTGAGATAGATAGTGTTCTACTTATGGTTATCTTGTTTGACTAGCTTTATTGTCTTTGCTTTGGTGTAGATGATAGAACTTCACTCGCTCTGATATCATTAGTTGTTAGTTATTTCACTTCTTCTATTTGTTCTACTGCTTGCCTTTACTTCCGCTTTTATTATAGACGCCTTATATGTGTAGACATATGGCGGGTCTGGGCACGCTACCGGGAGGGCCTCCGCCGGTCCCGGGGCGTGACATGAGTTGTAATAATATCCTAGTTGAGTGGACTTAAGGCTGAGGTGCAAGTGAGACGTCCTTCGCCTCGAGCCTGCCTTTGCGCGGTACTCCGCGAATGATTGACTCGAGACCGAGTCAGGTGGATAGTTGATAAAGGTAAATGAGACCCTATGATCAGAATTGTAATGGATATGAGTTTAAAATAGAGAAATAACTTCGAGGTCAATTGGATGAGCTATGAATAGCAGGATTAAAGTAGTATCGATTGAACTACTAATTGGTTGCATAAATCGCTTGATTTTCATATTGCATGGTTGTGAGGCATGACATGTATTTCAATTATCGCATATATATATATATATATATATATATATATATAT
>NW_017892523.1:0-1096 GCF_001540865.1 Ananas comosus | reverse complement strand
CCCGAGCCTCGGGTTTGCAATTTCGTCGGCCTTGTACCGGTACAAGAGCTCGTGTACCGGTACAAGGAGACAGTTTTCGTGCAGATTGGTCTGCAGGGGTGTTTTTGCTATTGTAGCACTTCTATAAGTGCACCCCACGCCCCTTAGGGCTTCTTTTGTGCTGAGACCAACAGGAGTTGAGGTAGGAGGAGCTCTCTCTCCCTTCCTTTGCATTTTTACTCCTTTTGCTTGGTTTTTATTGGGTTTTCTCTCCTCTATTTGCATCTTGGTGGCTTCTCCACCATTGTTGATGGCTTAAAGCTTGGAGAGGAGCTAGTGGCTGCGGAGATCTTCAACATCACTTGGATTGGAGCTAAGTTTGGAGCTTCTTGAGAGGTTAGAGACTTGATTTCTCCCTTTGATCCTTGATTTGAGGTTTTTGTGAGATCAAACCCTAGAAATGGAAATTTAGGGTTTACTTGGGCATTTTCGTTTTAGGGCTTTGGAGGCTTGATTCCTTGAGTTAGAACCTTCCTCTAGATTGGATTGGAAGGGTTCTAGCCTCCTTTTTGAGCTTGTGAAGAGATCCTCCATAAGAGGTGAGTTTTTGGCCCTTAGCAAGAGATGGTTAATGTTTGAGCTGGGTATTGATCGTTTGGCTCTTATGATACATGTTTCTATACCTCTAGGGTACTAGGAGACTAGAGGACACCCTCGTGGGAGCGAACGAGGAGTTTCGTCATCATCGGTGGGTTTGGCTTCGTGGAAATGGGGCGAAATGGCCCCTATGCTCTTTCTACTTGTTGTAAAATATTTTTAAGTTCATTTCTATGCTAAATGGAATTTATATGAATTTTAGAGCACATTAAATGCATGCCTTGTGTATTATGAAAAATTTCACTATATAGTAGAGCTATATGGGTAGAATGCATGCATACGGGAAAAAGTGTTTATTTTGCAAGTGGGAAATACATCTCCTATGAGGATTATGACTTAAAATATGTACTTTGGGACATAGTTGCCATGCTTGACATAGAGAACAAGAGTGTCATTAAAGGGCACTTGGAACTAGCAAACTGTTAAACTGCAACATAGAGACATATTGATAGGCCACTAC
>NW_017892522.1:0-3849 GCF_001540865.1 Ananas comosus | reverse complement strand
GGCTCATACCTGCCATGACGTTGTCAGCAGCAGGTTCCATATCTCGGACATAGTTCACGATAGGCAGAATTCCTATTCGTATTCCCTAACTGAGCGGTCTCCTTGCCGCAGCTTCCTGAACTTGCCCTGAAGCTTTCTCTTTTCACTGTCGGGGAAGTACGTAGAAAACAACAATCCCCGAAACTCTTCCCAAACCATGGGAGGAAGACTAGGCGATCGGTTCCGCCGAATGCCCTTCCGCCACACCTTTGCCGACAATTTTAAACAATGCACGGCTAGGGGCACCTTGTCTAGCTCCAATGTGTATAGCTCCTCGAAGAGTGTTTCCACGGAGTCAATCCACGTCTCCACGATCCACGGATCGACATTCTCTCCATTGAAGCCATTGAAGATAGGTGGATCAAACTTTAAGAGGGTCATGAGGGCTTCTAAAGCACACTCTTTTCCCACCTCCAGCATTGCACTTCGGGAGTCGGATCGCCCGACCCCGACGGAGGGATCTCCGCTGCAACTCTCGGCTATCCTCGACGAGACGCAACTGGTGCAGTCACCAGTTGGTCTACAGTTTCCTGGTGTTCTTAATTCGCTCCTCATGGCGCATAGCAGCCTCCTGCTGTCGCTGCACCACATCGGCTTGCTGCCTCACCACACCCACAAGTGTGGCCAACCGTTCGCGAAGTTTCAAGTCTCCGCTTGCCTCGGATTGCTCAGGGACATCACTCGTCCCACCCCGCGTCGATTTAGATGAAGATCGCCTACGCGGTGCCTTCGTTACCTAAAACATGACAACTCGACTAACACTCAACCTTCTAGGTCGAGCATGAAACAATTGACATTAACTCAAATCGGGCGAAAGTTATACAAGGGCATCTATTCTCATCACTCGGTTTCATGTTGTACGCGTCCAACATGAACACCCTCAGTTGAGAATAAACCACACCTTGGATCTACCTCTAATCTCCTTTTTAGAGGTTTACAACATAACCCAATCAATTTATCTTTCGCCAAAAGTCACAAGTCCTCGTCTCTCACGAGCCTTAATCTCCTATGGTTTGCTATCCTAGGGTCTCCTAGGTCCAACTAAACCATTTTCTATTATATTCTTATTCTCAATGTGTGACTTTATATCTTGCTCTGATGATACACTTTATACTGTCAAAGCCGCGGTCCGTAGTCTTTCGGCTCGTGAATGTCTCTGGGCACGCAACAGGACGGGTATTCAAAACCGAGGAACATTCCAACCAATCTTCGGACATAATGGTTCCCCTGCCATGCGTCAGTTCAGTCTCCATTTACTTCAGGCGCTCGCCAATCAATACAAGCTACAAAGAGCGTTCCAAATTAGGAACAATTATTCAAAACAACGATTGCATAAGGAAAGGTATCAAACAACATACACATCCCTTATGTTATTCATCATTCATTCATCAATTTACATCGCATTTTTCATTATATTGATTGCGCCTCAAATTTACATATACAGTCGATTTCTCTATAACTATAAATATATTTTATCAAACCTCGATTACTTGCTTCATTTTCTTTACTCCATATTTTTTACCCGTTAAGATAGCGAAGCGCAGACGTCATGCTGGGTCTTGTGTATCTGATCTCTGTGAGGGGCTGTCTAGGGCGAGTATATACTCGAGCTTACGCCCCGTTTCTCGTCTGGAACTGCTGTCGCGCCCCGCGTTCCTAGCGTCGTTGGTCCTCCGCGTGTGAACCTGTAATTGTTCTCTGCAAACCCAGATTGGCTAACTCTGTCCACTAATAAAAGAAAAAACATTTAGGTGAGTGAGACTATTGTCATAAAGTCCTCAGTGGGATAGCAGAGACCCCAAGTGTGGTAGGATCATTTTTCCAATCCGATGGTCCAAAAGTACTCTGCAACAATACAGTTAGTCCAACAACGATATATTATAATATAAACTCATGCACTATATGTTCAATTGCCCTACCACAAAATATCAAGTTGGAATTTGGCAACTCATATAGTTATTTATTATAACATCTACGCTTTCTTTAGGAATTTTGCTATTCTTTATCATTAGCCATTCTTTACTCCTTTATTCTTTATTCTTTATTCTTATTCTTTATCTTTTTATGTCATTGTAAGGGCCTGTGCACCTCTTAGGCGCATTTACAATTTGCCATTCTTTATAACATTAACAAGTTTCTCAGATTGTCATCCTTTCTCAATTGTCATTCTTGTCATAGAGGTTACCTTTACCTTAGAAACTATGCGACTCGACATCGGTCTTTGAGTCGAATTCATATATGATACAAGATTCACTTTCGACATTCATGATTTCCTTACTTGTTTATTCTTTGTTCTTTAATTCTCACGGTAACCCGGGGGTTTCGCACATTAACTTGCTTCACATTAAGTCACATCATCGCAGGAACTCGAACCTGCGTAGGACTTGTCCTTAGCGGACGTTACTCCAACCGTGATGGACATAACTCGCAAAAGCGGCATCGCCGGTACTTAGGAGGACGATGGAACCCCTTTCGAGCACGGATAGCTCATTGCATAGAAGTTGTATCAATCCTGATAAACTCTACAGGACATATGTAGTTGAATGGATGGCTATCTCAACCACTTAACTGTTAGTAGGTCCTTTCAATAATTTCAAAATTACAGATAAGCGTAAATACACTCGGATAGCAATAATGTTATTCTTTTCACTATCCCTCTACTTTGGCTCAATTAATTCATACTTAGTGATATTCTGTGCTTCATGTCACGTTGGTTGCTAACTCTAGCCATTATCATTGTTCTTTACACTTTGCTTGTTCTTTATGCCACATTACTTTACATCGCCTTTAGCCATTATCATTATTCTTTACATCACATTGCTTTGCCTTGTCTCAAGCCATTATCATTAGGTTCTCACATTACATCTCATGCATACACATAAATTATTTAGATTCTTAATCATTCTAATAAGCACGTGTACTCACATCATGCAACATTATATTATTATCATCACATTATGTCACGCCCGGGTACCAGCGGAAGCATATCCGGTACGTGCACAGACCCGCCATACACCTGCAGTATATAAGGCATCTACGAAGAAAGCAAGTCGATAGGGAGCAAAACAAGGAAAGTTCTATCCTGATATCAGAGCAATGTACAAGTCGATATATTATCAACAAAAGAACAAAGAGTGTACAATCCAAAATCTCGACTAAAAGAGTAAGTATCACAACAGAAACATCTGGATCAACAGTAAATATACATCACGGGGTATACAAAAATAGGTACAATGGTGGTCTCTCTATACATAGGGACATCACCCTCGGCCGTAGCCCGAGTAGCAAGGTGATTGGCTAGCATGCCCCTAGCAACATCTAGCTAGACGCGACTCCCTTGCCACGATCCCTAGCCTCTCCTATAGATGGCTCTGTAAAAACAACCACCAAAAGGGCGTGAGAACTATAAACAATAGTTCCCAGTGGGTAAGCCGCCAACCTCGGCGAATTACACCACTAGGCTCATGATATACTAAAAGAAAGAAAAGCAGTAACTGCATGATAAATATATAATTATGCAATGCTAACAGGTAATGAGCATGTAAGCAACCTGTAATCATAATCTCAACAGTAATGAATCAACGGAATAATAGAAGCATAGCAACTACTATAAGCATGAACATAAGCATAACTGTGTAAGTAACTACTGTACACTGTAACTGGTAATTATTCATTACTGTCCAAATGTCTTTAGCACTTTCCTTTCATCCACAGGGGTCTACTCAAGGTAGTCCAGCTTGCGCCGCGCCTAATGGCCCCGTGGTAGTATACACTCCCCACGGCAATCCACTTCGGCACCCAATCCCGCAC
>NW_017892521.1:2413-3852 GCF_001540865.1 Ananas comosus | reverse complement strand
AAGGCGCAAACAAAACAGAGGCGCGGATAGGCGCAGGCACCCGAAGGCGCAAACAAAACAGAGGCGCGGATAGGCGCAGGCACCCGAAGGCGCAATACAAAGACGAAGCTTGCTTCTATAACAAAGTACATGTCGACATGGCCAACATAAGCATAGCAGAATACCAAGAGACATCATAATTCAAAGTGTATCGAGTCACTAATTTACAGAGCAGATTATCAAATTTCAAAAGTTTATTTTGCTAAAAGGACTTGTCAATCACGGTTGAAAATCAATTTACAGAAATACTTAATAATAAGCTTAACCCTTAATTTTAAATTCTACAAAATAAGATTTTCATATAATCAAAATATTTTCCTAAATTATCTTACAAAAACTAACGGGGTCCGGTCGCTTACCTTAACGCAGCTTCAAAGAGAGAAATTTTCCAGTCAAAACTGTGCAGAAAATCAATCGTCTGACTTTCACACGCTGGCAAGTCAGACACTTAGCCACGAAGTCTGCAATCTCCCTTTTCATGTTACTCCACCAGAAGACGTTCTTCAAATCTCTGTACATTTTGGTTCCTCTAGGGTGCACTGAATATCCTGAATAATGGGCCTCCTTCAAAATTTCATTTTTAAAATCCAGATTATTAGGAACGCATAACCTGTTCCTAAATCTCAAAGAGCCATCTTCGTGAATTCTAAACTCCGATTGTGTGAAGATGTACTTTAAACTTTTGTGGTCGGTAAAAATCTCACACGGCTCGTCGTAGAGGTAATGTCTCCAAATTTTCAGTGCAAAGATTACTACTGCCAATTCTAGGTCTTGGGTCGGGTAGTTCTCCTCGAATGGTCTCAGCTGTCGGGAAGCATAGGCAATCACTTTGTCATTCTGCATCAGGACGCATCCCAATCCTTTCTTCGAGGCATCACTGTAAATAGTGAATCCCTCACCACTAATAGGTAAGGTAAGGATAGGTGCTGATATTAAGCGTTTCTTCAATTCCAAAAAGCTTTGTTCACATTTATCCGACCACTGAAATTTAACTTCTTTTCGTGTCAACTGAGTCAATGGTGCAGCAAGGCGGGAGAAACCTTCCACAAATCTTCTATTGTATCCTGCTAAGCCCACAAAACTCCGAACCTCGGTGACGTTGCTTGGTCGTGGCCAATTTTTCACAGCTTCTATCTTTGAAGGATCCACTGAAATACCTTCCTTAGACACAATATGTCCGAGGAAGGAAACACTTTGCAACCAAAATTCACACTTTTTAAACTTAGCGTAGAGTTTCCTTTGTCGAAGAGTTTCCAAAACTATCCTGAGATGTTTCTTATGCTCAGCTGAACTGCTAGAGTACACCAGAATGTCGTCTATGAATACGACAACAAACTTATCCAAGAAGGGTTTGAATACTCTATTCATCAGATCCATGAAAGCGGCTGGAGCGTTAGTCA
>NW_017892521.1:0-1992 GCF_001540865.1 Ananas comosus | reverse complement strand
CTGATCAAATAAGTCGTCGATTCTCGGTAAGGGGTATCGATTCTTCACAGTCATTCTGTTTAGCTCACGATAATCGATACATAATCTCGTAGTACCATCTTTCTTCTTGACGAAATGTACCGGAGTGCCCCAAGGAGAGACACTTGGTTTGATGAATCCCTTCTCCAGAAGTTCCTGAAGTTGCACTTGCAGTTCCTTGAGCTCAACTGGTGACATCCGGTAAGGTGTCTTTGAATTTGGATCTGTTCCTGGAGCTAAATCAACACAAATTCAATCTCCCTATCTAGCGGTAGCCCAGGGAGGTCCTCTGGAAAAACATCCGAAAATTCATTTACTACCGGGATGTCTTCTAATCTCAGAGTAATTAAATTCAGATCTTTCACCAGAGCCACAAATCCGGCGTAGCCACTTCTTAAGAGACGAGTAGCCTGAAAGGAAGAAATAATCGGAGGTGGAGTGTAAGCTCCATTCCCAAGAAAAGCAAAATTTGCCTCCCCAGGAATATTGAATTCCACCCGCTTCTCCCAACAATTCAAAGTAGCAAAGTGGGACGAAAGCTAGTCCATCCCCAAAATCACATCAAAGTCTCGCATGTCCATAACATGGAAATTTGCCAATAGGTTCCTATCATTCACTCTGACCATGCTCCTACAAACTCGGTCAATCACAAACTCCTCTCCCAAAGGCTTACCAACACATAAATTATAATCCAAAGGTTCAGAGGATAACAGAGACTTTCGAACAAAAACAGAAGATACAAAAGAATGTGTAGCTCCAGAATCAAAGAGAGGGGCATTCGTCAATCCAAAAGGCATCACAGTGAACTCATAATGCCCGTACCGAGTCCGAAAAGCCGTCTTGGGAACATTCTCGGCCCTCACCCTCAACTAGTGGTAACCTGACTGGAGATAAATCTTCGAAAAGACACAGATCCTTGCAGCTGATCAAATAGATCATCGATGCGCGACAAAGAATACTTGTTCTTAATGGTTACTTTATTCAGCTCCCGATAATCCACACACAATCTAAGTGAAACCATCTTTCTTTTTCACGAATAACACCAGCGCTCCCAAGGCGATACATTGGGTCTCACATACCCCTTATCCATAAGATCCTGTAGTTGTGCCTTTAGCTCTCTCAGCTCTGCCGGTGCCATCCAATAGGGTGCCTTCGAGATTGGTGCAGTTTCAGAAACTATATCAATCACAAACTCGATCTCTCTATCCGGCGGCATCGTCGTTAACTTAGGGAGAAAAACATCTGAAAACTCACGGACGATAGGAATATCCTTGAGTCCCAATGCCGCCGTAGGCACATCCACAATCGTCGCCAGAAAAGCAACAGGTCTGCGGGCATAATCCAGGAGCCCAATTGCACCGGATACGACGAACAATAGTCTGCTACCTGCAAAACATGGTCAGGAATCTGCACCTCTCGTGCATGCAATAAGAGCCCTACCTCTAAACCATGCAATGATGCAAATACTTGGCTAACAAAAGAATGTGATGCACCGGTATCAAAAAGGGTACGGGCTCTAATACCAGAAATCAAAATGATACCTGCCACCACCCGGTCGGCTGCTGTAGAGTCCTCCACCTGAGCTGCATATACCCTGCTACTCGGGACCTGCTGTCGCCGCTCACCCTGCCGCGGCATAGACGCCCTGTCCTCTTGGCGGTAACTCGATGCTGCTCCCTAAAACTGCTAAGGTGCCGATAGTGCTGATGCTGTCGATGGTGCTAGTGAGGCTGCTCGGGGACACGCTGCCCTCATATGTCCAGGCTGTCCACATCCATAGCACCGGCCCTCTCTCTGCTCACACTGTCGAGGCCAGTGTGGTCCTCCACAAATCACACACTACGGCGTTCCCTGAGACTGTCCCTACTAACGAGATCCTCTGGAACGCTGACGCCCCGAAGACCCACGACCCTGAGAGCATGATCGTGGAGGCCTCGACGAACGTCTGCTGCTCGACTATCCTCCGTTATCTGG
>NW_017892520.1:0-3864 GCF_001540865.1 Ananas comosus | reverse complement strand
TGAATCTTTTCTCAAAAACTTCTGCGATCAACTCTTCAAGACTCCAAACAACTTTACGAAATTCGCCAACCTATAAAATCCTTAACAGTTTGATGCAACCGGTCCCTGAACGTGACCCCAGCGAGAAAGGCCAGAATTTGGCTAAGTCTTGAAAACATAGCTCTCGGGAACCGGTCTCTCAGGAAGGAACCGGTCTCCCGAGGACTGGTCTCTCTGGGAGAGACCGGTACCCGAACGCGTGACCCGAGCTGAAGCTACCGGTCCCAAGTCGGGGAGACCGGTCCCTCAGCGCCAGAAGGCCCAGTAAGGGCAGTGCACAGAGATGAAAGGTGAGGGGCTTTTATGCAAAATGGCCTTAGTTAGAGGGGTATACATGGGGGTAGGGGTGTCAAACGGGCCGGGCGGCTCGCGGCCCGCCCGGCACGAGTACTGTAGCGTGCCGTGCTAGCCCGGCCCGGCCAGTTAAATCGGGCTGTGCTGGGCTTTGCTCCCGCGGCCCGATAGCCCGGCACGACATAGGCCTAGGCCGTGCCGGGCCTAGAGAGTACCCAGGCCCGGCCCGGCACGGCTCGGCCCGTGTGGCCAGGCCCTCCCGAGCCTGGCCCAGGCAGGGACTTGGGAGTTGGGTACAACCCAACTCCCAAGACCTGCACCACCCAACTCCCACTGTTGGGCTGTTGCTTTGGGACTCCCAACAGTCAAGTGGCTTTGGGAGTTGGGCTTGGACTAAAATGCCCTTCCCAACAGTCAAAAATTTGACTGTTGGGAGGGTATTTTGTCCAAAAAATTTAAAATTTTAAAAATAATTTTAAAACTTTTTAATATTTATATATATTTTAAAATTTTAATTTTTTTACTGATATATTATTTTTTAAAAATTAATATTTTTTATTTTTATTTTTAAAAATATTTAAAATATTTTTAAATAAAAATTAATAAAATAAAAAAAAGGGCGCCCGAACTCGGCCGGCCCGCACCGGCCCCGTGCATCCGGGCCAGGGAGTTCGTGCTTGCCGGGTTCCAAGGAATTTGGCGGCACGGCACGGCCGATTATTGGGGCCTGAGGCCGGTCGGCTGGCGGGCCGTTTCGGCCGGAAAATGTGGCCGTGCCGGCCGGCCAGGCCCACGGCACGCCTGGAGGCATTACATCCCTACATGGGGGATTACTCTCTCACCTCTCTCATCTCCATCCCTTATATATCCCTCCACATACTTTGCTCTCGGGGAAACCCACCCCTCTTCTAGGAAGAAGGAGAAAACGAAAAGAAGCAAGATGGGGGAAGAAGACGCATCCAGCTTCGGAAGACCTTGGACTCTCCCTCTTCTCTTATCTTTTCCTTTGAACTACGACAAGAGGTAGGCTTCTAACCCTAGTTGTGGAATTTAGGGTTTTTGGGTTTAGCCTTTGGATTGGGATCAATGGATCCCTAGCACATGATGGTGAGAATTGGAGTTAGAATTTAGGGTTGAGATGGGTTAGCTTGATGACTAAACCCTAGGCACCCAAATGGGTTTTTGGAAAAGTAGAGGATTGATCTCATTTGACCCTCCTCTAACCTAATTGGTAGGTGCCTAAACGCGGGGGCGAAGTCGGATTTGGCATTCGTCGAGTGGGTCAAGAGCTATCGGCAAAATAGGGCAGATTGAGCATTGTTTTGGACCAAGGAGGTCAAGACTTCGTCGTAAAGTTCGCCGAAGAGCGTTTCTAGAACCTCTACATCAAGAAAAGGTGGGGGGTGTCATCTCGAAGAATCCGGGTTTCTTTTTATGTCTAAGTTAATAATTATGTTGATCATATTGCGCTATAGGAATAGTAGTTGTACATTTTCATTTCCTTGCATGCTTTCTTGGTAGTGTAGCTGGGTGAGCTTGACACGTGGACTAGGATAGCATGAGGATTGGGTCTTGTGACATAGAATCCTATAGCGGCATAAAGAGCCGAACTTGGATATAGCCTAGTAGAGTGGCATTGAACTAGTGTGGTAGAAGCACTATGACATGAACGAGTGGCATGTAGAATAATTGAGACATTTACTACAGTGACTGAACCAGTGGCATCGAGTTTAGTGTAGTAAACTTGATATGAACCTAGGGATAGTAGAAGTCCCAACATTGATTATATATCATGATTGTGTAGCAGAGGCACATTGACCCTAGTAGACAGGGTGTCACGCCCCGAGACCGCTATCAATTTGGTCCGGCCCGAGCGCGTCGAACAGACGCCGAACGGACATGACCTCCCCTATCCGCCCAAGGCTAACCAACAGATCATGTATAAGAATTTACCCAGGAATCAATTCATAAATACACGATCAAGAAGCACCACTAGTGCAACAAGACGAGTGCAAGATACAAGTATAGAAACATATACAAGTACATAAGAGAGAAGATATAATCTATTACATTCAGTTGACATAATATATATGTTTAATTACATCTTTTACTTTCTCCCAAAATATAAATACAATCACTCGAACCTCACCCTATACAACATCTACTCTCAAATACAAAAAGGGTGACAGCTAATGCAAAAGGGAGGTAGCTAATGCGACTAGAGCGCCGGGCCCTTACCACGATCCTCACGCTCACCGGGGGCGCCCGAACTAGAACCTGTAAAGAGTGGGGTGAGAACTAACTTCCTTAGTTCCCAGTGGGTTCGGCCGCCGACTCCGCCGATCTCCCCACTAGGTCCAAGCGCGCAAAAGTTGATAATCGATAGATAGATAAGGAAAGAGGTAAATGACAGAAGTAAAGCTACGCTACTATGCCCAATCATGAATATATGAATGCATGTACAATGAAATAGATAAACAACTAACCCATTATCATGTCCAAAGGTAAAGCTATTTACTCGTTCATCAATCTCATTTACTTGTTTCTTAATCTCGTGGCTTCCCTGGAGGAGCCTACTGCTCACTAGCCATCTCGAAGGTAGGGAGGGTCAACTCGCACTACGAACCGAGACCGTCTACCGGGGCCTAAAGTAGGCAATCCCTTGGGACCCAAAATAGGCAATCCCACGTGACCAACTCCGGAGCGCACTACTTGTGTGGGGCTTCCATCACAAGATTTAAAAACAGACCGTGAGCATGATCCAATCCTCGTCTCGAGAATACCCTATCCTCTAGGGTTACAATCATCATATAGTCCATAGGTTTCACATGCACTACGACTCATATGTGTTGTTCTTTTGCTTACTATCAACTAAATTGCCACTCGTCCATTGTTTACTATCGACTAGATGCCACTCGTTCTTTGTTTAACATTAGACCAACCATTGAGCTCATCTCTTTTTTTCTGCACTATAGGATTCACAAGTCTCAACCCAATCCTTATCAATCCACTATGTCGAGTATCCAATACATGCTACGATATCATCAAGGAAAGCATAAGGAAAGGCAATACACAATCATCCTATAATGCAATAACACAAGATGCAAGAATCGACATGTACTAAGACATAGAAGGGAGCCCGATTGCTTCGGGATGGACACCACCCACCTCTTGGCGATGCCGCGATAATAGAAAGCTCGACGTTGCGGTCTTTGCACGCTGCTTCAACTCCTCGGGGCGAAGCGAGCCCTCGAGTACCCGATTCGGCGATAACTCCGCACTCGCTCGTCGGATCGGCAAACCGTCTTCCCCGACGCGTTCCGAGACCTAGCAATTTGGTTTACGACCCATTAAAATAGATCAAGACCCTCGATTTCCAAGAATCCCAAATTCGTGCCCTAGAATGGCGACGAGAGGGAAATCCATGGTGCGAGCTTCGATTGCGAGCCCGAACCATCTACTTATCTCCTCTAGGTTCCATTGGAACCAATTCTAAGCCCCAAAACCCTAACCCAAGAAATCTACCATGGA
>NW_017892519.1:0-3869 GCF_001540865.1 Ananas comosus | reverse complement strand
AAAGGTAGGTCTAAGAAAATATTGAGACATTCAGAAATGATAGCTTATAGTTTACTGTAGAATCCTGATATCCAGATCTCGAAAGAGTGGACTAATTAAGATCCACAGATAGGGGCACAAGCCCCAAATTTATGGGCTCGCTCGACCTCAATGGTATCTTATCACAGACCACTGGTGCTTTAGCTCTCGGTCCCTGAGATTATATATTACTCTATTCTGCAGGTTTAGGGTTCACTAACTTTATTAAAGGGTGGTGCTATTGCAACCTATGCAGCTACTCCGACGAATGAACAAAGAATTGAACTTGTTCGAGGAGGCCAGCGAACACATTTTGAACCTTTTGTACAGTAAGACCTGACATTACATCTTTTTTGTCCTTGACATTGCTTCACCTTTGAGGGAAAATTTACAAATTGATCCCCACTAGAGCTTTTCAGCTGTATCTTTTGTTCAGCTGTATTCTTGTTAAGGAGAAACTGAATATCATGTACAGAACCTCTTGTCATTTGCTACAGCTGTTCTTCGTTTGAGAACTCTTTCACCGCAACTGTGGTCCCTTTTTTTGCCGCCTTAGAATGTTCAATATAATGTGGTTGCAAGTTGAACTCAAAAACCTGTTGAAATTATTGCTTTTTCCGCATTTGGGTGGCTCCCTTCTAAGATCAAAGCTTCAGCCCAGAATGCAGTTTTCTCAGAATTTAAAAAAATAACCATTCGATAGTGATTTAGCTCTGTAGGATTTATGTTCTATGAAATCAAAAAGAAAATCAAACCAATATTGCCATGTAGAATCACACTCTTCAGAGATTTTGGATACCTTGCAGTCCTATTTACAAATAACACTGTGGACCTCATTCACAGATAAAAACCTCATTCACAGATAAAAGTGCCAATCTAACAGCTTGCTTTGTACCAAATCCAGCTAGCACAAAAGAAAAACCCAGAATACTATATTAAACTTCTTCATCTTACTTTTTAGGAATCAAAATCTATTATTACCCTTCGGTTAACTCTCTACTTCTTGACCTCCTCGTATTCCGCCTCAGGAGTCTCATCACTGCCACTGCCCTTCGAACCACCACCGGTCATATGCTGTCCGATCTTCGAGACCGCCTTATTCGCGGCATCAATCTTCGCTTTAATCTTCTCGACATCATCTCCCGACATCTCTTTGCGCAGATCGGCAATCGCATTCTCGATCTCCGAGACAACGTCAGAAGGAATCTTATCTCTGTATTCGCTCAAACTCTTCTCTATACTGTAAAGAGTAGAATCTGCAGTGTTCCTCACATCGATAAGCGCTTTTCTCTCCTGATCTTTCTGGGCATGAAGCTCGGCCTCCTTGACCATCTTCTGAATCTCTTCCTCCGAGAGCCCGCCGGAGGACCGGATTGTAATTTGCTGCTCCTTCCCTGTTGCTTTATCTTTAGCAGATACTGTCACTATGCCGTTGGCATCGATATCAAATGTGACTTCGATCTGCGGCATGCCTCTAGGAGTTGGTGGAATACCCACCAGCTCAAACTCGCCGAGGAGCTTGTTGTCTGCAGCCATTTCGCGCTCGCCTTGTAGAACGCGGATACCAACCTGGGTCTGGTTGTCGGCTGCGGTGGAGAATACCTGAATATGGACGGAAACCAAAACATGAGAGATTCATACAAAGACTTTGAATAGCATAAATCACAATGTAGAACCTCAAACCTTCTAGCATGCAGTCTTGGTTTTATCCTCAAAACTCGTTTTGCCCTCTAGAGAAGGCTAATCTTAAATTGTTACAATTGAATCCATAGTGTCTGCAGTTAATAGCAATCGTATCCTTTCGGTTAAATTCCCTCCATCAATTTGATGAAATATCCACATAATCATTATTATCCAATCTACACGTTAGTGACATTTGGACTTATTATATGCGTTGTAATTAAATTTTACGGTATAATTTAACAAAAAGGCAAGATTGCAAAACCTAATTGTAAAAAAATGAAAGGCAAAGTATCAAACTGAAAACTCCTAAAGATGCTTGGGTCCCCTGATGAAATATATCATTGCGAATAATGCCTTATTGATTTTGAATTCCCAAACATAAATAGAGCCCAAACGAAAGAACATGGATTCACCTGACTTTTCTTAGTTGGGATGGTCGTGTTCCTGTTGATCAGCCGCGTAAAGACACCACCAAGAGTCTCAATGCCGAGCGAAAGTGGAGTGATGTCTAAAAGCAGAAGCTCCTTTACATCTCCACGGAGGATGCCGCCTTGAATTGCCGCGCCCATTGCAACAGCTTCATCTGGATTCACACCTTTGCTCGGTGTCTTCCCGAAAAGCTCTGCGACCACCTCTTGCACCTTCGGAACCCTCGTCATTCCACCTACGAGAAGAACCTCATCTATATCCTTCGTAGATACATTTGCATCCTTCAAGCAGTTCTTACACGGCTCTCTCGTTCTCTCGATCAAGTGGTTTATTAAAGACTCAAACTTCGATCTTGTTAGCGCGATATGCATATGCTTCGCGCCTGACGCATCGGCTGTTATGAATGGAAGATTGATCTCTGTCTGGGTTGTCGATGAAAGCTCGATCTTCGCTTTCTCAGCTGCTTCTCTAAGCCTTTGTAGGGCTAGCCTGTCCTTTGAAAGATCGATGCCTTCGGTTCGTTTAAATTCATTCACCAAGTATTCTACGAGAACATTGTCGAAATCTTCTCCACCTAAGAAAGTGTCACCATTTGTTGCTTTGACCTGGGAAATTAACAGATAACAGCTGCCAACTATTAGCTACCCAAATGATACAAAAGATATTCTTAAGAACCTGAATTCTCACATATTACCTTCAAAAGAGCAAGTTTTTGCAGTAACCCGCTTTCTTAATTTACAGAGTCATCCACTTTATGAGAGGGTAAGTTGGTTTTTGTCTTACAAATTCTTTAAGGTGGGCATTTGTAAGTATAAGGGTATAGACATGAGAGATTGAATTTTCATAGGACATAAATAAACATTCATATTTGTCGACAAAATATATGTCGAAATGTCGAGTAGATAAATTTACGGTGTGTATATATACGGAAAAGCAATGACTCACCTCAAACACACCGTTCGAAATTTCCAGGATGGAGATATCGAAGGTTCCTCCTCCAAGATCGAAAACCGCAATTAAACCCTCCTTGTTATTCGTCCCATAAGACAAAGCCGCTGCAGTGGGTTCGTTTATAATCCTCTGAACATCAAGCCCGGCAATCCGGCCCGCATCTTTTGTAGCCTGCCTTTGCGCATCGTTAAAATAAGCCGGAACGGTAATCACTGCTTTCGAAACAGATTTTCCGAGATAGGAGTCCGCAGTTTCTTTCATCTTCGTCAGAACGAATGCACCGACCTGGCTTGGGGAGAACTGCTTCCCATCCGTTGTTTCGACCCACGCATCTCCATTTGGGGCCTTCACGATTTTGTAAGGTACCATCTTCATCTCCTTTTGAACTAAGGGATCATCAAAACGGCGCCCGATTAACCTTTTGGTCCCGAAAAATGTATTTGCAGGGTTGGTGACCGCTTGGCGTTTAGCTGGAGTTCCTACTAGCAACTCTCCCTTTGGCGTAAAGGCGACCACTGAGGGAGTAGTCCTCGACCCTTCTGAGTTCTCGATGACTTTAGGATTCTAGAAACATAATATCAGCAGTGAACAAACGATTGAGGTTTTCGACAAAAATGTTGAGAGTGATTAAAGCCACGAGGAGAGTTTAACCTTTCCCTCCATAACAGCCACACATGAGTTTGTTGTTCCCAAATCGATTCCGATTATGTCATTTGCAGCAGGTTTTGTGCTGAGTTAAAGAAAACCAAAAAAAAAAAAAAAAAAAAAAAAAAAAAAAAAAAAAAAAA
>NW_017892518.1:0-3869 GCF_001540865.1 Ananas comosus | reverse complement strand
AATATATAAAGTATATAGAAATATATCTTTATAATTTTTATAGAAATATATTTGTTATTCAATATAGTTATTAGACACTATTTACAATTAATATTTTATGAAATATATGTAAAATAAACTTTGTATATAGTGTTCTCCATTAATGTTCGTATTTGTCATGAATGTGTACGAAACATTAAATGGGCAATTCACTCATTTCCTCGGACGTAATTAATTTCCTTTGTCGCTTGTCACCTCTCTCTCTCTCTCTCTCTCTCTCTTCTCTTGATAGAGATCCTCTCTGATCAATACACAATCCGTTTGTTCCCTCTCTCTCTCTCTCTCTCTCTCTCTCTCTCTCTCTCTCCCCATTTAGAACACGTACTGTTACTTACCCCGAAAATAATGTTCCCATATAATTTATTAATTGACAAATACATTACTTACAAACTTTATAACTTAATCGTGGGATTTCAACTTTGAAAATATAAGTCATATTTATCATTTTGTGATTTATACTTTTTGACAAACTAAATAGATCCATAAATACTAATTTGTAGAGTATAACATTACTCTTATTAATTATATGTTGATACATTCTAATTATGATCTATAAAAATTATAATGAGCTTCTATATATGGTTAAAAATTTTACAATACTTTTGTCAATGCATTAAGGATGACAACTTACAATTTATTTTTGTAAAAATTATGATGAGGTGAATGAACTAAAGGGCCTTGTGTGACTAGTTGGATACGCCACATCACCTATATATGACTGCTGCATTTTAAAATTTTTTCTGAAAAGAGATGTAATGAAAAATACAAAAAATAAATTAACGTTTATATGTGCCATCAAATAATGAATGGAGATTTAAATTAAGAATAACCTTGATCTGAAAGAGGTTAGGATCGACTTTAATAGTTTGTTACCGGAAAAGATCGATTTAATATAAATCGATGTAGAAATGAAACTCATCACTCAGGATGTGTTTGTTTCATTGAAAATGGAGAGGAATAAAGTAGTTTTTAACCGTAAATGCCAATTTTTATTGTTTGGTTCACCTTACATTTAACTCCGGTTGAAACTCAAACTTTCCAACACATACATGCACACACCATAATGGGCAGGTATCAATTATAAAAAAAAAAGGGTCAAAGAATGTAAAGTATTAGTACAATGAAAGAAAAAATAATTTTTACACCATTCACTTTTTACTTAATGTACAAACAGCAGTACTAAAAATATTCTGTTATGCATATCTAAACTTAATTTAGTTTAAAATAAATTTCACCTTCGGTGAAACAAAGATGCCCTAAATGTTTACACATCTCTGTAGAGAGATAAAATTAAGTAGGAAACAATATATTTACATAGAGAGAGAGAGAGAGTGTGTGTGTGTGTGTGTGTGTTGTGCATGTGTTTACTGTGTGCGTATAATGGAGAAGGTGATCATGTGAGCTGTCCACATGGATGTGGGCATCGGGGGTCGTCCCAAAGCTTGTAGCTGATCCAACCACCCATTTTGAATATCAGGGTCCTCTAATTCCGACACGTGTCTCCCACACGAGTCGGCGCAGATGCCTACACGTCGCCCCCACATCCGTATATGTATTACCATGCACTAACTCTTATTAACTCATAATTAACTACGTACACAAAAGGATATATATATCATCACCTCTCTATTAAAAAAAAAAAAAAATCTAAAATGTGACTGTCGCAGCATATTATGTAGCCATGTCTCGAACAAATTAAATTTATTTCTAATATTTATTCATTTAATTATTAATAAATTTTAAAAAATTATTATATCTTTTAAAAAAAAAATTAAAGAAGAGATTTGATCGGTGTAAGATACGGCGGAGCTCCCGCTACATAAAAAATCACCTCTTTGTGAGGGACTAGCTTGGAGTCAAGAGATGGTGGTGGACATGGTCCACCACATCATCCATAGACCGAATTTTCCAACATCCTTCGAATTGGCTTGTCTATTAAACATTGCAAATATAACTCTGATTTCTAAAAATGCTTTGATTCGTACTATACGATATGCTTGATTTTCTAAACTTGATCAAAATTTAATTCTCTTGAATTAGATTACTATTAATACTGCAATATTGCGTTTGATTCAATATAATAATTTATGTCGAATTATTATGTATATAAAATTTAATTGTCGTGAACAAGTGGCCGAGCTCGGGTGGGCAAGCGGAAGAAGCGCGGAGGATAGAGAGATATGAAGAGAGAGAGAGAGAGAGAGAGAGCACCTTAAAATTCTAGAATGGTGAGATGAAGAGGAGAGCTGAGCTTTTTATGATATAATAATAAAGAAGTGTAAAAAAGCTTTGAGAATATATAGGAATAGAGCGATAACTTCATAATCTTTTTTTTTATAATAAAATAACCTCAATTACTAATATAATTATTCACCTCTTCCCTATAATATTTTTTCAAGGTAATATATAATCTGCTGCTAGTAATTCCACACTACTTGCAGAATTATATACATAATGAATTAAATACAATAATTTTAAAAAATTCATACAATTACATTGATAATCTAAGCAACAATAGTGTTTAGGTTGCACACGGCAAAAGATGATTGGATCGTCTACTGCTGACGTGGTGGACTAGGTCAAAGCAAAAAAAAAAAAGAAAAAATTCGACGTAAAAGTGTGTGCCGTCGCTTTCGTACGGGTGCGTAATGTGGAATTTCATGTCTTTTGAGGAGGAACGAAGACGAGCCTCGGCGACGGAGCCGACACCCCGAATTTCCTAAAATACCCCTACTCCTACTCCTACTCTTCCTGCCTCGGGTCTCCCCCCAATCCAATTCCCAATGCTTCCTCGGGATTCCCCCACTCGCCCACACCCGGACTTCCCCCCCCCCCCCCAAGTAATCCTACACTTACTAATTAACACTTCCCCGTCATTAATATATTTATATTAGTCATTAATATATGTATTTATATATGTAGTCCCCTGTATTTATGTGGACTACATATATTAATTACATTCTTAAAACTCCATCCGAAATGCCCATTGTATCCGAAAGTGCGATTCTGTTGAGTCAAATCTGTATTTAAGTTCTTAAAATCTACACTAACCCTACATTTTTGGGTAAACTTGAAATATCACTTCTGTGATTTCACACTTCTTACTTTAGTACTATGTGATTTAAAGAGTATTAATTTAGTACTCTGTGATTTTATTTTTCTCTTTTCATCGGCCCCTTTGTTAATTTTTCGTTAAATCATATACAAAAAAATGCAGATGCTCCATATATGGTTTATCGAATATTTACTTTAGTACCCTTTAATTTTATCTTTGATGAAAAAAAATTAATGAAGAGGGGTTAAAAAAAAGAAAAAAAATAAAACCATAGGATGCGAAAATGATACATTTTAAACCACAGAAGACTAACAAGTTGAGTTGGATGAGTCTAACAAGTTGAGTGGGGTTATGGTCCATAAGAAATCTAACGGTAAGAAGCCCAACAGCAGATCTAATGTTCAGGTGGATTGAGTCAAGTCGGAGCACGTGAGCGCTGTGATTGAGCACTTAAGTGCGATGGGTGCGTCATTCCTATCATCACTTGCTTTAGGAATAACTGGTTAATCCTTACGATCCACAAGTGGTATAAGAGCTAATGGTGTAGATTTGATTCCCATATGTTGCGTTAACGGTGCAAGTATTGGAAGAGATTGTTGGCTATTTATTATTTTATTAAAATAAGTCTAATTTTACAGTCCACAAGAAATCTAACAGCAAAAGATTCAACAATAGACCTAACATCTAGATGGATCGATGAGTGCATCTTTTCTATCAGCGCATGCTTCTGGAATAGTCCGTAAGTTTTTACGATCCACACTTGTTAAGTTTTTTT
>NW_017892517.1:0-3870 GCF_001540865.1 Ananas comosus | reverse complement strand
GAAGCCACATCATCGAAAACAACTTGGTAGCACGGAGCGCTCCGTGCTACCGATAGTATAGTAGCCTAGCTCTATATATATATATATATATATAGTCCTGCCGGTATACTATCGATAGCATGAAGCATTTTGTGCTATCAAGTTTTCTGCCGTTAAATTTGCCTCTTTTATCATTTTCATCCGTTCGATTATACTATTCAACTAACCACCCACTCAACCCTAGGGGCCCACATTATCCTAACCATATATCTTTTAATCCAACGGCAAAAAACTTAATAGCACAAAGTCATTGGTGCTATTACCGTTCGATTATACTATTCAACTAACCACCCACTCAACCCTAGGGGCCCACATTATCCTAACCATATATCTTTTAATCCAACAGCAAAAAACTTAATAGCACAAAGTCATTGGTGCTATTAATAGTATTCTAGCCTAGTTCTAATATAGATATATATATATAATATAATAGTATATATATATCATATATTATAATGATAGATTTAGGCTACTGCTATTATGTCGGAGCTCCGCGTCTATAAGTCTTGTTTTCGATGTTAGGGTGTTCAAAATTAACAATCCACAGCCGTACATATGAGTTTAGGCGTATGATGAAGTTCTTTAGGATAAATCTTTTAGTTTTTTTCGACATCGCTTTACTTCAGTAAATAAATTAGATCAAAATAGAGTGGGAAAGTTGAATTAATCTTTAATTGAGCCAGCAGGGGGTAGAACGTTTTCAATTCAAAGATCAAGAAGTGTTTAACTTAATCGTAGCCATGGCTTAAAATGTTTACTATCGAGAATTTGTAAGAGATTCAGGAGTTTTCTTCGGGTGACGACGTTAAACTGGCCAAACTCGCGGGGTTAGGTAGGCGGGGGTGTGCAAAATTAAGCATGTTGTGAGGGGAGGATTATGTTTGATCTAAAGTAAGCTATGGGGTCGGAAAAAAGAGGGTATAAAGATTTGTTGGGGTATGGGTGCGGTAAAAAACTTTAAATACCCTAGATCAGTTTAACCGGTGTATCGTTGATTTGATACCCTAAATCGAAAACGAGACATATCGTATCCAGAGCACCCGGTGGCACCGGCGGGGGGTACTATAGATAGTGTAGGGAGTAGCCTCGTTTCCGTCTTCTCCTCTCGCTCTCTTCTCTCTGCTTCTGCTTTCTATATATATATATATATATTTAGTAGGTCTGGTGCTCCGTGCTCTGAAGCCGTATTTGATGATGGCAGCTTTGAATCGACGATCGGCTCCGTTAGATTTGATTTAGCATATTTGAAATATGTGAAAATAATTTATGCGATTTTTCCGATATCATGTACCTAACAATCAAATAAATGTTCGAATCAACAATTTTTTATATGCTTATTATTTTTTCAAGTTTTACGATATAGAAGTATTGCAAATCAGATAAAATTTTTGACTTTAGAATTTTTATTACTTATTTACTGCAGATTAATATCTCTTATCGAAAATTTTATAGTGCTAGTATATCATTTTTTTTTTGAGATTTTTATTTTCAGCTATTGATTTGACCCTTATCAATCCTACGTAAATGATATCGAAAATTTGCGCAAAATTTATTGTTCAAATACTTTAAATAAATTAGAATTAGAGTTAACAGAGTCGAATTGCTATTCGAAAGCCATCATCGAAAACTGGACTTACGAGCCATGGCATGGCATCTGCTTGCCTCCTAATAGCACACATGACCACTTCATATAGAGTTGTGTAATAATATTGATAGCTAATTTGCGTTTCTATTTGCTTATTAAATTATAGGATTATGATGATATGTAGTCCACTTAAGCTTCGTTTGGTTCGGATATATAGCCCAAAAACTTTATACGGGCATACTCGTACAAGATTAATTTTCGTAGAAACAATGTCCGATATTTTTTTGATTGATGAAACTGTGAGTATAAGTGGAACCTTAGAAAATTAAAAAAAAAAAAAAAAAAAAAAAAAAAAAAAAAAAAAATTGCGTTTAGATGAAAATGTGAGTATAGGGATGATAGTTGGTAATTATCAATAGAAATAATAATATTACTCTATAATTGGCGTATTTAATTTTTAAACTGAAAATTTTTAATTAAAAATTAATACTTTTAAATTTTAATTTTGCAATTAAAATTTAAATATTATTTTTAAAATTTTAAAATATGTAAATATCTAAATTTTAATATTAGGACCAATTTAAATTTAAAGATTATAAATATCAAATTTAAAATTAAAAACTAATAAATATACATATTTAAATTAAAATTTAAAAATATCAAAATTTAAATTTAGGTGTTAGGATTGTCTGCTCCTCTTATGCGATTGAGTGGTCTTCCTAAGTTATAATAATTTAAATTCATTGACGCTTAGAATATGATCAAAGAAATTAATCAAAGGTTTAAAAAACATGATAGTTAAGAGGGCTAAATACATATTATTATATATTAGTCCAACTTCCTATATATATATATATATTAGGCTAGAGCTACTATGCGTATCGGAAGTATATGTAGGGATCTTAGCCCTTTCAACTTTTTAATTTTGGACATGATGATAAAAAATTATTTCACGCAGTTGGGTATGATTGCGCGGTCCCCAGGTTGAGTAGTTACTCTCTAGGGTTGAGATGGTCCCCCGATTAATAGTATTAAATCTAAAGTTAGAATCTGCATTAATGAGGCCTTGATTCTAATGCGGCCAAAAATCGGAACACCATCTCTATGCTTCCGATAGTATGCTTAGCTCTACTATATATATATATATATATTATTATTTATATATATATATATAGAGAGAGAGAGGAGTGATGTGAAGGCATCCACTGATGAGAGTTAGAGCTTAGGTTTATGGCGGGAGTCTTGAGCGAGGAAACGTGCTCGTAGAGAACATAACTCGCTTAGTGTTTTTAATCATTCATCGTCCTGCCGGTATCACTCGAATATGTAGACGCGCTGCACTGGCCTCACTTAGAGATGATTCCCTTGATGTCGATGGACTGTAGAGAGTCCGGATATTATACTCTTATGAGTATGATCGCCTTCATACTCATAAGTCGTTTTTAATGATAGAGCTTCTAAATCGACGATCCATACCGTTAAACATTATCTAGAGTATTTAAAACTTTTAGAAATTAAATTTTATAATTTTTTGACATCATTTACCTTAAGGATTTCAAAATTAACAATTTTTAACGGCCGATATGAAATTTTTGCTAGTTTAACAGTGTAAAAGAATCAAAATCGGTTCAATTTTTTATAGAAAATTCTATTCACTATCTAGATAGAGATCAATAACTCCGATCTTAAATTGAAGGATCCGATCATCTATTTTTAGGACGTTGTTTGATTTTGACGATTCATTTTATGCCCTCTTGATGAACTTTATTATTATTTCGAAAAATTATGAAATTTATTTTTAAAAAAGTTTCAAATACTCTAAATCATATTGAATGGAGTGGATCGTCGATTCGGAAGCTCCATCATTGAAAATAATTTATGAGTACGGAGGGCTCTGTACTAATAATAGTATAGTACCCCTGCTCTCTCTCTCTCTCTCTCTCTCTCTCTCTTTCTCTCTCTCTCTCTCTCTCTATATATATATATAGAGTGAGCTAGTATGCTTCTGAAAGTACGAAACCTTACGTGCTTCCAAGTCGTTTGGGACTTTCAAATTGATGATCGGCTCTGTTAAACTTGATCTAAAGTATTTGAAGTGTCTAGAAAATAAATTTTGTGACTTTTCAATATCATTTACCTAGTGATCGAAGAAGCTCAAAATCAATAATTTTAATGGTCGTGGTGAGCCGTTTGCAAGTTGAACGGTGTAGAAATATCCAAATCACGTGAAATTTTGATAGAAAATT
>NW_017892516.1:0-3873 GCF_001540865.1 Ananas comosus | reverse complement strand
TCCGGAGTGCCGGCTTGTAGGGAGCGACCCTCACAAGCATGTGCGAATGAGCACAATGGCAAGCATGCGTATCAGTCCGTCTCAAGTCTCAAGTCTACATGTCAAAGAACATGGAATATATCGAATGTCATAAAGGCCCATCACTATATCGTCATGTCTCTAACATGGAATATAGTCGATGTCCAATAGCCTATCACTATATCTCTATGTTGCATTTTCATATTTTACTAGTTTCAAGTGCCCCTTTATGACACTATTGTTCAACGAATCCAAGCATGGTATTTATGTTCATGAATACATAGTTCTACTCATTTCAAACGTAGGAGACATGTTCTCAACTTGCAAGGCTAACCACCTTTCACAATGCATGCAGTCTACACATATAGCTCTACTATATAGAGTGCGAATTTCATGATATATAAGGAATGCATTTCAAGTGTTCTAAAATTCACATAAATCATGTTTAACATGGTTTTGCTCAAAAAAAGATTTTACGAAGAGTTTAGAAAGCATAGGGGCCATTTTGCCACGTTTTCATGAAGTCAAACCCACCGATGATACCGAAACCCTTCGTAAGCTTCGACGAAGGTGTCGACTAGTCGCTTAGCACCCTAAAGATGTAGGAACAAGGGTCAAACAAATCTTACGATCAACCCTAAGCTCAATGAATAAGCAACATAGGCTAAAGTGGAGAAAACTCACCTAGGTGAAGAAATCCTCTCTCAAGCCCCAAATGGGAGTTAGAGTTCTTCAAATCCAACCTAAATAAAGGTTCTAAACCCATCAATTAGGTTTCAAAGCCCTCAAATCAAAAATTCCCAAAATAAACCCTAAATCCCAAAATCTAGGGTTTCATAAGGTAAAATCTAGAAAAACTTGTATTAAATGAAAAATACAAGCTACCAACCTCAAGAGAAGCTCCAATCTAAGCTCTAAACCAAGTAGGGTTGGAGTTTGATCCTCCACAAGGCTCCAACCGCAAGCTCCAAGCCACCAAAGGTGAGGAATGTGAGGAAGAAGATGATTCAAAGCCTCCAAGTTGCTCCTCCTCTTCTCCTTCTTCTTCTCCTCCTTCTTCTCTCTCTAGAAGTGTAGGGAGAGTGTGAGGGAGAGGAAATAAGAGTGAGAGGGAGAAGAGAGGCTTTTTATAGCCTCTAAGGTAACAAAATCCACTTAGGCCCCTCAAAAATCCACTCTGTGCACTGCCCGGTCTGGGCCATTTTCGCGCTGAGGGACCGGTCTCCCCAACATCTGGGACCAGTCTCTCAGTTCGTCTCGCAAAACCAATGTTCGGAAACCGATCTCTCCCTGTCAGGGACCGGTTGCCTCAAGCCCTGCCGCAGCACTGTTCTGAGGAGATCGGTCTCTCCTATCAGGGACCGGTCCTCGAGAGTGAAAACTCTCAGGACAAAATCAAAACCCTAGAGATCGAACTTTTAGGCCGGAGTACCATCTACGGCTTTTCACCAAATATGAAAAAGTTCGGAGTACACACCAAACACTCGAACCTCACAAATTGCAAAGGTCCAGTGTGCTACATTCACCCCTCCTAAAAAGGAGTTTCGTCCGCGAAACTCAAACGACAACACATACCTCAAAAGCTCCATTTGAAAAAGATGGGGATAGCGCTCCCGCAGCGCGCTCTCTAGCTCCCACGTGGCCTCCCGCTCCCCGTGGTTGCTCCAAAGAACTTTCACGTACGGAATATCCCGATTCCGCAGTTTCCGCACCTTGCGAGCCAAAATCCTCACTGGTTGCTCCTAGAAGCTCAAATCGTCCCGCAACTCCACCGGTGTAGCATCCAACACATGAGTCGGGTCGAAGACATACTTCCAAAGGACCGATACATGAAAGACGTTGTGCACGCCAGATAGGTTCGGTGGTAGAGCAAGTCGATACGTTACCAGACCTACACGTTCCAAGATCTCATACGGTCCAATGAAACGGGGGCTCAACTTACTTCGAATCCCAAATCTCTTGATCCCTCTAGTAGGCGAGACCTTCAAGAAAACATGGTCTCCCACTTGGAACTCCAAGTCTCACCGTCGTCGGTCGGCGTAGCTCCTCTGTCTACTCTGCGCCGTCAAAAGTCGCTCCCGAGCAATTCGAACCTTGTCCTCAGCTTCCTGGAGCACGTCAGGGCCTAATGTCAATCTCTCGCCGACTTCACTCCAATGAAGTGGCGATCTACACTTCCGTGCATAAAGTGCTTCAAATAGCGCCATCTTAATGCTTGCTTGATAACTGTTGTTATAAGCAAACTTCGCCATCGGTAGATGTTGCGACCATCCTCCCTGGAAGTCTATTACACAAGCTCGGAGCATATCCTCTAAAGTCTGAATAGTGCGCTCCGACTCCCCGTCACTCTAAGGGTGGAAAGTAGTACTGAAGTCCAGTCTAGTGCCGAGGGCGTCCTGCAGACTCCTCCAAAAGTGAGACACAAATCGGGTGTCTCGATCTGAAACAATCGTTGTGGGCACTCCATGAAGTCGCACAATCTCATCAAGGTACACTTGTGCGAGCTTCTCTCCGGTCCAAGTAGTATGAATAGGTATGAAGTGCGCCGACTTCGTCAACCTATCCACGATCACCCATATAGTATCATGCCCGGCCTGAGAGCGAGGCAACCCTGTCACAAAATCCATGGTGATCTTTTTCCACTTCCACACGGGAATAGGCAAACTCTGAAGTTTTTCCGCGGGAACTCGGTGCTCAGCCTTCACTTGTTGGCAAGTGAAACATCTAGCTACAAACTCGCCAACGTCCTTTTTCATCCCGGGCCACCAATAAAGTAACTTCAAGTCCTTGTACATCTTGGTGCCTCCCGGATGTAAAGCATACGGCGCTCGGTGCGCTTCTTGAAGAATATCCTCTTTAATTTTCGAATCCGCCGGTACACAAATCTGCCCACGAAAACGCATCAATCCTTGGTCATCCACAAGGTAGTCGGTAGTGCAACCATCAACCATTTTATCTTTAATCCTTTGCAACTCCACATTGGAAGCTTGCTTCTCTTTAATTCTATCCAAGAGCATAGGTTGCACTACCAAGGTCATCAATCTCAAAGGTGTGTCAGGAGTCACCACCTCCAACTCCAACCGCTTCATCTGCTCGATCAACTGCGGTTGAGTAACAACATGCATCGCTAAGTTTTTCGTAGATTTTCGACTTAGCGCATCAGCCACCACGTTAGCCTTGCCCGGGTGGTATAGAATCGTCAGGTCGTAATCCTTTAGCAGCTCCAACCATCTGCGCTGTCTCAAATTCAACTCCTTCTGAGTGAACAAATACTTTAAGCTCTTGTGATCCGTATATACTTCACACTGCTCGCCATACAAGTAGTGACGCCATAACTTCAATGCGAAGACTACGGCCGCCAGCTCCAAATCGTGCGTAGGGTAATTCTTTTCATATTCCTTCAGTTGGCGAGAAGCATACGCGATCACTTTGCCGTCCTGCATCAAAACGCAGCCCAATCCATTAAGAGATGCATTGCTATAAACCACATACCCTGCTCCAGCAACAGGTAGGGTCAGGATCGGGGCGGTCGTCAGTCATTCTTCAGCTCTTGGAAGCTTCTCTCACACGCATCATTCCAGATGAACTTGACACCTTTATGCGTGAGCCTCGTGAGGGAAGTAGATAGCTTAGCGAACCCCTCAACAAATCTCCGGTAGTAACCGGCCAATCCAAGGAAACTCTGAATCTCCGTAACGCTTGTCGGTCTCGGCCAATCCTTGATAGCCTCAATCTTCTTAGGATCCACGGCTATACCCGATCCCGATATCAAATGTCCAAGGAAGGCTACCTCTCGAAGCCAAAATTCACACTTTTTCAGCTTGGCATAAAGCTCTTTTTCCTGAAGTATTTGAA
>NW_017892515.1:0-3873 GCF_001540865.1 Ananas comosus | reverse complement strand
GTTTACCGGTTGTAAAGAATCGAAATTGTTGAATTTTTTATAGAAATTCTATTCACTATCATAGATAAATCAATAACTCCGCATCATAATTGAAGGATCCGATCATCCATTTAGGACGCCGTTCGATTTTGCCGTTCTTTTAATAATCATATATATCTATATATACTATGTATATATAATATATATATATATATATATATATAGTTGGGCTACTATACTCTTATGAGTATAGGAGCCTTCGTACTCATGAGTTGTTTTCGATGATGGAGCTTCCGAATCGACGATCCACTCTGTTAAACAGGATCTAGAGTATTTGAAACTTCTAGAAAATAACTTTTGTAATTTTTCGAAATCATCATAAAGTCCATCAAACGGGCATAAAATGAACAGTCAAAATCGAACGACGTCCTAAAAATGAATGATCGGATGCTTCAATGTAAGATCGGAGTTATTGATCTTTATCTAGGTAGTTAATAAAATTTTCTATCAAAAATTCAACCTATTCCAATTGTTTTACACCGTTAAACTAGCAAGTAATACCGACTGTTAAAAATTGTCAATTTTGTGAGCTTTTGATCGTAAGGTAAATGAGGTCGAAAAATTATAAAATTTGATTTATAGAAGTTTTAAATGCTCTAAATAATGTTTAACTGTATAGATCATCAATTTAGAAGCTCTATCATCAAAAACAACTTATGAGTACGAGGGCGATCGTACTCATAAGAGTATAGTAGCCGGACACACACACACACACACACACACACACACACACACACACACACACACACACACACACACACACACATATATATATATATAGATATATATATATATATATATATATATATATAATTAGGCTGCTAAACTATCTATAGTGCCGGAACTGCGGTACTATAGTCTTGTTTTCGATCTTAGGGTGTTTAAATTAACGATCCACACCATCAAATATGATATAGGGTATATGAAGTTCTTAGAAATAAAATTTTAGTTTTTTTTGACATCGTTTACTTAGTAAATAAATTCTATCAAAATGGACGGTGGAATTGAATAATCTTTCAAATTTGAGCATAGGACTTTTAAATTCAAGATCAAGAATGTTAACCTTAATCTAGATAGTTTAAAGTATTTTCTATCAAAATTTGAAGAAATTTAGATTCTTCTACACCGTTAAACTCCAAACTCGCCATAATAGCCATTGAAAATTGACAATTTTGAAATGGTTTGATCATAAAGTAAACTATGTGGAAAAAATATAAAATTTTATTTCTAAAATCTTTAAATACCCTAAATCAGTTTTAATGGTGTGGATCGTTGATTTGAACACCTTAAGATCGAAAACGAGACTATAGTACCGAAGCCCCGGTACTATAGATAGTATAGGAGACTAGCTCTCTCTCTCTCTCTCTCTCTCTCTCTCTCTCTCTCTCTCTCTCTCTCTCTCTCTCTCTCTATATATATATATATATATATATATATATATATAATTAGGCTACAATACTATTAATAGTACCTACCTGCTATTAGGTTTTCGGTTCTTAGATGAAGGGATGTGCGGTCAGGATGATAGTAGCCTTCTAGGATTGAGTGGGTGGCTAGTTGAATAGTATGATCTAACAGATGAAAATGGCTAAAGGGTAAGATCTAATGATAGAAAACTCGATAGCACTGAACGCTTGGTACTATCAATAGTATAGTAGCCGGACTCTATATATATATATATATATATATAGGTAAATCTAACGCAGAAAACTTGATAGCACAAAGCGTTTGGTGCTATCGATAGTATAGATAGTATAGTAGCCGAACAGTATATATATATATATATATATATATATATATATATATATATATATATATAGAGAGAGAGAGAGAGAGAGAGAGAGAGAGAGAGAGAGAGAGAGAGAGAGAGAGAGTCTGGTTACTATATTATCGATAGTACCAAATGCTTGGTGCTATCAAATTTTGTGTCATTAGATCTACTTTTTTGACCATTTCCACCCGTGAGATCATACTATTAAACTAACCACCCACTCAATTCTCGGGAATCATTTATCATCCTAACAGCACATACCTTCATCTAAGGACCAAAAACCTAATAGTAAGTGGCTGGTACTATTAATAGTATCGTAGACTAATTATATATATATATATATAGAGAGAGAGAGAGAGAGAGAGAGAGAGAGAACTAGGCTGGTATACTGTTAATAGCACCAAGTTGTTGGTGCTATTAGTTTTTTAGCCCTTGAATTGAGAAATGTGCGGGTTAGGATGGTGTGGCCCCCTTAGGGTTGAGTGGGTGGTTGGTTGAATAGTATAATCTAAAGGATAAAAATAATCAAAGGGATTAATCTAACGGCAGAAAACTTGATAGCTCCAAGTGCTTTTATATATATATATATATATATATATATAACTAGGTTAATATACTATTAATAGCACCAAGTCATCGGTGCTACCAAGTTTTTGGCCATTGGATTAAGAGATGTGCGGTTAGGATGATGTGGGCCCCCTAGCGGTTGAATGGGTGGTTGGTTGAATAGTATGATCTAATGGGTGAAAATGATCAAAAGGGTAGATCTAACGGTAGAAAATTTGGTAGCACCAACTGCTTCGTGCTATTAATAGCATAGTAACCGGACTCATATATATATATATATATATATATATATATATATATATATTTCGAGCTTTTTGAGTCTAATTCAAGCGAGCCCAGCAATACTCAAGCTCGGCTTGAAATTAATTTCGAGCCTAAATTTAGTCCCAAGCTAGACTTGAAATTAATTCGAGCCGAATATCACACCGAACACGAGCTGGCTCGCTTATTTGCCTGCCCTATGTCTCACACATAAGTTTTTTGAATGCGGCAGATCACACTTATCGTAGTAGATTTTGAATTTAACAAAATGATCGGCAAAACTTAGGTGATATATATGGCGTATAGATACATTGGTTTCAGAGAATACCCTATTCTTGTTCAAANATGATCGGCAAAACTTAGGTGATATATATGGCGTATAGATACATTGGTTTCAGAGAATACCCTATTCTTGTTCAAACAGGTCTCTCACAAACCAAAAATATTTTTATCCTAGAAAGGAGAGTCGGTATCTTTCCATTTGTTTTATTTTAGTAAAAAATTTATAAAACTTTATTTGAACTATAATTCATTTTGATTCCACTACTCAATTTCCTGAAATTTTGATTCCGTTAAAACTTTTGATTTTGTTATCCAACTTTTCAATTTATTTACCTTACCTCATTTGATTGTTCTCTAGGTATAAAGTTTAGGTTTGTTTCTAATTTTGATAAATTTGTAGTAACATTAATTGGGAAAACTTCAAATTGTTTTTAATTTTTGAAGTTTTCCCTTAATTGGGAAAACTTCAAAAACCCCCCCTGTGGTTTCGTAGTTTCTCACTTTCTCCCCTTGTGGTTTAAAATGTCTCAATTTGCCCCCATGTGGTTTCTTTTTTCGCTTTTTCTTATCAATTTCATTATTTTTTTTTCTTAAATCAGTGATAAAGTTAAAATTAAAGGATACTAAAGTGAATATTTGATAAATATATATGGATATCTGAAGTTTTTTGTATATAATTTAATGAAATATTAACGAAAAAGCTACCGAAAAGATAAAAACGAAACCACACATGGGCAAATTGATACATTTTAAGCCACAGGGGGGCAAAGTGAGAAACTACGAAATCACGGGGGGCGTTTTTGAAGTTTTTCCTTAATTATATGAAACATGTTAAGTATGCCGGTAAATATAAACAATGCATCCTAATTTTAAAGTAGAAAATTGACAAATTGTCTCACATCAAATCAAATAAAGTATATAAGATGAGATAACAAAATTAAAATATTGAGGAT
>NW_017892514.1:3226-3873 GCF_001540865.1 Ananas comosus | reverse complement strand
GCCTCTGCTGCACAGTCATTGTCACGCCCCGGGACCGGCGGAGGCCCTCCCGGTAGCGTGTCCAGACCCGCCATATGTCTACACATATAAGGCATCTACACTAAAAGCGGAAGTAAAAGCAGGAGATAGAACAAATAAAAATAGCGAAATAACTAGCAACTACTGATATCAGAGTAAGTAAAATTCTATCATCTACACCAAAGTAAAGATAATAAAGCTAGTCAAACAAAGATGACCATAAGTAGTACAATAAATCGTTTCTAGTACAAAAATGGTGGTCTCTACACATATACGGGTACAACTCTCAACCTCTCACAAAAAGAAAACACGAGAGGTAGACCACCTATCGAACGATCCCTCGGTAAGCACGCTAGCCCGAGGCGATACCCTTTCCGCGATCCCTGGCCTCTCCCTGCGTGGAAGGCTCTGAAAAACATCGAGAAAAAGAGGGCGTGAGAACTATAATTTATAGTTCCCAGTGGGCAATTACTGACCTCAGCTCTATGCACCACTAGGCCCCAAAAGAAAAGGGTAAGTACAATAATAATAGCAATAATGACTGCGATGTAAAGGCATAATTAAAATGCTAAATTACTAAACTCAAGTATAAACGATGTCATGGTGATGTACATCTACGATATCAAAAT
>NW_017892514.1:0-1487 GCF_001540865.1 Ananas comosus | reverse complement strand
GTTCATGTCAAGTTTACTACACTAGACTCAATGCCACTCGTTCGATCATTGTAGTAAGTTTTCTACTAATTGACATGCCACTCGTTCAAGTTTAGTGTCTCTACTACACTAGTTCAATGCCACTCTACTAGGCTATGTCCAAGTTCGGCTCTTTATGCCGCTATAGGATTCTATGTCATAAGACCCAATCCTCATGCTACCCTAGTCTAGGTGTTCAACTCATAAGTACACTACTAAGAAGCATGCAAGGAAAGGAAATATACATTTATTAATCCTATAATGCAATATGATCAACATATATGTAACTTAGACATAAAAAGAAACTCGGATGTTCCGGAACGACACCCCCCACCTTTTGAGGGTATGAAGGCTCTAGAAATGTGCCTGGGTGTTCTTTACGACGAAGCCTCGGTCTTCTTGTCCAAAGCGATGCTCAATCGGCCTTATTTTGCCGATAGCTCTTGACCCGCTCGACGAATCGAGTTTTCGACTTCGCCCCCGCGTTTCGTTACCTAGCAATTAGGTTTGCAAGGCCTCAAATGAGATCAATCCCATACTTTACCAAAAACCCTATTTTGGTGCCCTAGGGTTAGCATCAAGCTAAGCCCACCTCAAAACCATAGATTCTAGCTCCAATCCTTCCATTCATGGTGCTAGGGATCCATTTGATCCCATCTAAAGAGCTAAAACCCAAAAACCCTAAATTTCATAAGCTAGGGTTAGAAGCTTACCTCTAGGTTAGCTCAAAAGAGAGAGAAGAGGAAGAGGAAGAGGTGCAAAAGCTTCTTCTCCTTGATCTCCTTCTTTTTCTCCTTCCTTTTCGTCCTTCTTTTCCTTCTCTTTTCCTCTTCTTCTTCCTTCTCTTTTCTTTCTAGAGAGAGAGAGAGCAAGAGAGTGTGAGTGAGGGAGAGATGGAAATGAGGGCTGAGGGAGAGAGAGGGGTCCCCTATGCCTCATATTGTAACAATATCCCAATAGGCCCCTCACCTTTTCACTCTGTGCACTGCCCTTACTGGGCGTTTTGCGCGCGGAGGGACCGGTCTCCCCGACTTGGGACCGATCCCGGAGAGCTTCAGCTCGGGTCACGCGTTCGGATACCGGTCTCTCCCAGAGAGACCGGTCCTCGGGAGACCGGTTCCTTCCCAAGAGACCGGTTCCCGAGAACTGGAATCTCAGGACTTAGCCAATTTTTGGCTTTCCTCGCTGGGATCGCGTTCGGGAACCGGTCCCTCCCTGCCAGGGACCAGTTGCCTGAAGCAACCCCGCGACACCAGCTGATGAGACCGGTCCCTCCCTGTCAGGGACCGGTCCCTAAGAGCAATTTTGCTCCAGTGCAAGTTTTGCACTATTTGCTCTCGTGGACTCATTTCCAATGCACCTTTTGGTGATTTTAACATCTTTGGCTTTTCCAAAGCTTACCAACACGACCCTTGGTCGGTTTTACATGAAGTCTAACTCTCGTATTTCGAGAATTCACTTCCTCACAT
>NW_017892513.1:0-3880 GCF_001540865.1 Ananas comosus | reverse complement strand
TGTCACGCCTCGGGATCCGGCAGAGGCTCGCCCAGTGCGTGTCCAGACCCACCATATGCCAACACATATAAGGCGTCTAACCACAATAGAGTATGAAAGTAAGAAAATAAAAGAACTAGAGATATCAGAGTATGAGCATAGCTAAATTCTAAAGAACAAGCGGATAAGAAAAAGGACCAAATAACTAACAACCCAAAAGTACATAGATCACAAGATCCATACATAGCTCTAGATACCAAAAAAAAGGTGGTCTCTACAAAATGGTATAAGTCTCTCAACCTTTCCAAAATAAAATAAAAAGAGAGGTGAACCACTTATCGCAAAATCCCTCGCTAACTAGCTCGAGGCGATCCCTTTCCCGCGATCCCGAGCCTCTCCAGAGGTGGAAGGCTCTGTAAGAAAACACCAAACATGGAGCGTGAGAACTATAATTCATAGTTCCCAGTGGGCGATTACTGATCTTAGCAAAATGCACCACTAGACCCAAAAGCAAAGTAGAAAAGATCAACTTTCAAAAGGGAAGAACGACATGTATATAAAACATGAAATAACATACTAAATACGATGCCTCTACTTTAGCATGATGTTACAATTGTCTTGAATAAATATATCCAATGCATGAGTAAGTATGTTTAATCATGTCCAACAAGTATGCTATAATGCAATAAGCAATCTATCAAGTATTCTAACATGTCCAAATATATCAATCATATGTCCAATACTATGCTACAAGCATATCCAAGAATCTGACTACTATATACTTCTAGTAGTGACTGCCACTTGTATGATTACGTATCAATTTTCATTTTCATTTAAGGACCTACACAAAGTAGTCTAGGTTGTGCCGCCTAAATGCCCATGGTAGCCCCAACATTCCCACTCTAGGAATGAGTCTATCCCACCCGGCCCCGTAGGCTTCTCAATACCGCACAAGCGAGCATATATCGCGTAGGCTAATTCCGGAGTGCCGGCTTGTAGGGAGTGACCCTCACAAGCATGTGCGAATGAGCACAAATGGCAAGCAAGTAAGGTCATCATCTCAATGATCTGGTCATTATGTCTCTAACATGATAATAATCATTAGCAACCCAAAGGTCTAGTTTAATGTTCCAAGGCAAAGTTTAACCATATATTAAGTTCAGTGCCATTCTATGACATTAGCTTACTAAGTCCAAGCATATTCCAAGCCCAATGCCACTTTATGACATTAGCTTACTAGTTCACACATCATTCAAGTTTAATGCCTCTTTATGGCATTATGTTTTCTCCTATGTCCAATATGAGATCTATATCTAAGAGCATATTATACTTGTTGTTTTTACTACATAAAACATGATTCCAAACCACATATAAGAATGCTATTTATATGCAAGATTCCAACATATATGACTCTCTACTACATAGAGGTCCAAATTTGCATTGTACGTAACATATGCATTTTAAGCATTCTAAAATTCATATATGCCTTATCTAGTATAAATATGTATGATTTTTTATTTTACAATATTTAAAATGACATAGGTGAGATTTTCTAATTTTGGTGAGGTCAAACCCACCGAGACTCCTTGCAACCCTTTTGTTTGCGCAAAAGAGGTTGTCCACAAGTCTTCTAGCTCCCTAAAGAGAATTCTAAGTGAGTTAAACAAAATAAACGAACACCCAAAGTGTTCATCTTTAACCAACCCATCAATAAGGCAAAATTCACCTAAATGTGGAAAAAAATCCTCTCAAATTTCAAATGGAGGTTAGAGCCCTTCAAATCTACCCTAACGGGAGATTGTTCCTACACCGTATATCATTTGAGCCCCAAAAAGCACAAATCAAAAACCCCCAAATAAACCCTAGTTTCACAATTCTAGATTCTTCATCTCCATGAAATCCTACCAAATCATGGGGAGTAAATGAGTGAAACATGCCTACTAATCTCTTTAGAAGCTCTCAAACTAGGATTAGCGAATGAGCTAGCCTAGTCGTTGAAGATCTCTTACTTTCCAACAAGCTTCAATCTAAGCTCCAAGACTTCTCTTATGGTGGAAATAACACCAAGAAGCAAAAGGAGGTGATTAAACCTCAAAAATCCCAACTAAAATAGAAGAAATCCAAAGAAGAGGTGAGGAGGGCTCCCTTACCTTTTTCTCCTGTGTTGCCAAGCTCAGGGAACCTCCAAGGGGTGTGGGGTAAGATATAGTGTTGCTACAAATGCAAAAACACCCATAAAAAACGAGCAGTGCGCAGTCTGCACTGCGTACCGGTACACGGAAAAGAGTACCGGTACCAAGCCACTTTATGCGCAAACCCGAGCCTCGGGTTGGCAGAAAAACACACTGGGTACCGGTACAAGTCTGATGTTGTACCGATACCAGGTCTGGTTCCAGTACAGGCCCGATGCTGTACCGGTACTCTGCTCTGCAGAGTCCAACCCGAGAGCAGCCAACAATCTTCACTTTAGAGACTTTGGTGCTAAGTTTTAAATCTCGATTCTCGGGATGCGAGCCATGGGTTGGAACGCTATTTACGACCCTCCAGAAAGTATGGAAAAGCTCGGAACACAAATCAAACACTCGAACATCGCAATTTGCAACGGTCTAGTGCATTACATTTGGCCTCGCTCGCCTTTGGCGGTTCACCTCGATCGCCCTCGGTTCGCTCTTGCTCGGGCAACTTCTTCGCCAAAGCGATCGCGGAGTTCAAGTCCTTCACATCCGGTGCCATGAGCTCTTTGTTCGCTCTTGGCTGAAGGCCATCTAAGAAGAAGAATAATCGATCCTCATCATTCATGCTGGAGATCGCCAACATGAGCTTCGAGTACTCCTAGACATACTCCTTGAGTATGCCCCGATGTTTGAGCGGTCGAAGTTGCCTCCGGGCAAGATATTCGACATGCTCGGGGTAGAACTATGCCTTCAACTCGCACATGAAGTCCTCCGAAGTGTTTAGTTTCACATTGGCTCTTCGTGGGCCTCTGCAGAACGCCCGTCACCACCACAACCATTACGTCGTCGGCGAGTATAATGGAAACCGTTTGGACCCTTGTCGTCCTCGGTCCCCAACTTCAGTTGCCTTTGGGAGATAGTGCTCTATGGGGGCCAAAGAAAATTGCTATCTCCTTTTCATCAGCACTTGCTCCTTTGAAGGAATTAGGTTCGCAGCGACGTGGCATCTTTAGAGGTGTGCTCCTTCTGTGTCTCGATTGCCTTCGAACCACGCCTTTCTCAGGGAGAATGGTCACCCGTATCTTAAGGTCCTCGACCTCGTCGACCCTGGTGGCAAAGTCCTCCACCAGCATCTTCCGCTCGTCCTCGCGACGGGCGAGGTCCCTGTGGAATTCCTCGAGCTAATGGCGGAAAGTTGCCATGGCAGCCGCAACGTTATCCTTCATAGCATTCAGTCCATCCTCCATTATCCTCACATGTTGGGATAGGACGGAGTAGTGCTCCTCTGTTTTTGCAGCAGAGTCCTCTAGCATGCTCATGCGGTCCTCGAGCGAGGCGGACTCTCTAGCCAGAGTCCGTGGCTTCTTGCTTTTGCCGCGCTTGGTCGTTAGGCACAACGTCACCGACGGTAGCTTCCGACGAAGACATGGCTTTTCAGCAATGAACTCGCTCTGATACCAACTGTCACGGACATAAGCTAAATCGTTTGTTTAGCCCATGCGACACTCGCCTTCCTTTGCGAAATGAGCAAGTCTACCTTTCTACTTGCTAAGTTAGGACCTACTCGCCCTAGACTAAGTACAAGAGAGAGAGAGTTTGAGGAATGTTGTGTATTGATAAAAGTTGAGAGTGCAACTGATTTCCTAAGAGAGGGGGTGGAGGCCACAACCTTATATAGGCCACTCGTCACCCAGGCTACAAATGAAAAGGCGACAAGTGGCGCATAA
>NW_017892512.1:0-3896 GCF_001540865.1 Ananas comosus | reverse complement strand
CTTTACCATTAAGCCACGCCATCCCATGAGAACAAGAAACTTTCATTACGCAGCACCGAAGCTTAACTAAACATTATCCGGCTATAGGCATATAAAGGATATAATCGATACTTAATAAAAAGAGATGATGAAGACTAAATATATAAGTTCCTAATAATACGAATAACAAAATATACAAGTTACCATGCATCTTTATATACAATAACTGACTATAAATTAGAGAACACCACAAATCAAACAATAACAGGGCCGACTACTAATAAAATACAAGAGCTTAATAAAAGAGATATATATCGATTTCATCCATTATTAATTTGGAGTAACAATAAACTAAACGAAGGCTCAATATCTAACGGCCCAGATTGATATTAAAAAAAGGCTTAGACCACTATTAAATTGAATAGGCAGACCGAATGTCATACTACAATCTCATCAACCTAAACCACGAGCATTAACTATTTAACCTCCAAACCACAGGACACAAATCCTTAGATCAACCAATTACACAACAATATCATATCAATCATGAGACGATAGGACATAGCATTGGAATAAATAGAAAACGTCGGCCTGTGTATCTTCATCGACCCCAAGTTACCTCTACCGATATCTTATCAACAAATCCTGGGTCTTATAATCAAATTTATATTGCTGAGGAAGATGTGGCTAAAACGGCTTTTAGATGCCCCGGTTCAATTGGAACCTTTGAATGGGTTGTTATGCCGTTTGGCTTAAAGAATGCCGGAGCTACTTACCAAAGAGTCATGAATTTTATTTTCCACGATCTAATCGGCAAGATGTTGGAAGTCTATATCGATGATATAGTTATCAAATCCAAGTGACAAGCCGAACATTGGATCGACTTAAAACTCGCTTTTGAGAGAATGAAAAAATACAATTTAAAAATGAACCCTTTGAAATACGCCTTTGGAGTTTCTGCAGGAAATTTCTTGGGGTTTTTGGTGCATAAGAAAGGGATTGAAATTGATAAAAATAAAGCAAGAGCAATATTAGAGTTACCGCCACCCAAATGCAGAAAGGAACTACAGAGTTTGTTGGGGAAGGTTAATTATCTTCGGCGGTTTATATCTAATTTAGCCGGACGAATCGGGGTTTTTACTCCATTACTTCGGCTGAAAGATAAGGAAGAATTCGTTTGGGCAAAGGAACAGCAGGAGGCATTTGAAAATATAAAAAGATACTTATCAAATCCTCCGGTACTGGTACCTCCAAAGCCGAATCAGCCGATGAAGTTATATATATCGGCTGCAGATGAAAATTTGGGATGTTTGTTGGCTCAAGAAAATGAAGAGAAGGAAGAGCAAGCCATTTATTACCTAAGCCGACGTCTGCTAGATACAGAAAAACGGTACTCGGCTATAGAAAAATTATGTTTGGCTTTATATTATGCATGCATAAAATTGAGATATTATATTTTGTCAACTGAAGTATCGGTAATATACAAAACCGATTTGATAAAATATATGTTAGCTAGGCCAGTATTACGAGGACGAATCGGAAAATGGATATTAGCTTTATCCGAATTTTCTCTGAATTACGTTCCTGCCAAAGCTGTCAAAGGCCAAGCTATAGCTGATTTTTTGGCCGATCACCCATGTGTAGAGATTGAGGAGCCGAGACAGAATTTGGTTGGCTTCCAACCATGGATATTATATTTTGACGGTTCAAAAACAGCCGAATCTGCAGGAGCAGGGATAGTGATACAATCACCTGAAGATTATATTTGTCAATTTGTTTTTGAATTGGATTTCGGCTGTTCCAACAACCAAGCCGAATATGAGGCATTGATAATCGGCCTTGAAATATTGCAAGAATTGAGAGTTAAGTCAATCAAAGTCATCGGTGATTCACAGTTAGTGATCAAGCAGGTTAAAGGAGAATACCGATGTGAAAATCCGAATTTGCAAAATTATTTGAGGAAGACATTAGAATTATTATGCAATTTCGGAGAAGCCGAACTTGAACACTTGAGCAGACAGGAAAATGAAAAGGCCAATGAATTGGCCCAGTCGGCTTCAGGATACAGAGAGCCGAAGTCAGAATCAATAATGATACAGAGAAGACTATTACCTTCGGTTCATGTGCGAGAATCGATTATAGCTCCTATAGAGATACAGGAAGATTGGAGAAAATCATTAATCAAATATTTAGAGGACCCCAATACAAGGGTTGATTATAATATTCGGAGAAGAGCTCTCGGCTATTGTTTGTTGGATGGTCAACTTTATAAAAGAACAGCCGAAGAAATTCTCTTAAAATGCTTAGGGCCTGAAGAAGCTCTATTGATAATGGGAGAAACACATGAAGGAATATGTGGAACCCATCTAGCAGGTAAAAAGTTAAGATGGACAATTCGGCACCTAGGATATTATTGGCCGACTATGCATCAAGATTGCATAGAATATGCTAAAGGTTGCCAAGAATGTTAATTTCATGGCCCAATTCAGAGGGTTCCTGCATCTGAGATGTACGCAATAATTAAACCGTGGCCGTTTCGAGGTTGGGCCATAGATCTAATTGGGGAAATACAGCCGAACTCCTCGGCTGGTCATAAATTTCTGATAGTAGCTATAGATTATTTTACTAAGTGGGTGGAAGCCAAACCTACTCGGTTGGTTACTCACAAGGAAATTATTGATTTTGTAGAAGAACATATAATTCATCGTTTTGGAATCCCCGAGACAATTACAACCGATCAAGGAACAATGTTTACAGGAGGACAGTTCGTTCGGTTCATTGAGTCTCGAAAGATAAAGTTGCTTCATTCGTCTCCTTATTATGCCCAAGTGAATGGGCAAGTAGAAGCAGCAAATAAGATAGTCATCAACCTTATGAAACGACATATCGGAAAGCATCCAAGAAAATGGAACGAAAAGCTTTCCGAAGTATTATGGTCATGCCGAACCTCAGTTAAAACAACATACCAATGGGATGACGAGTTTTGTAATGTGCAGCCGAAACAATGGGAGGAAAGGTTTCTCGGAGAAAAGAATCCCAATTAACATTATAGCGGAAACCCATTATACCGAAAAAATTCGGTTTAAAACTAGTTAATTTGAAAAATCGTCGGAGACGATTTCCCATGGCTGAAATCCGATCGGCATCGGCTGTGCTTTTGGTAGGCGAGCGATGAACGGCGGTATTTTCCATAAAGAATTTGGCCGGAGCAGGAACTGCTTGGGTAAATCCAAATTGACGTGCCACGAACTGTGAGGAGTAAACCTCGGTGCTTGGCAACAGCTTCGAGCGCGTTTTTAGGCCAACATGTAGATCCCGAGGGACCAAAAACAGAGAGCTGAAGCTAATAGAAGGTGATCAGCCATGGGAGGTTTCTTAGATAATTGGATGGCTTCGAAAATTTCGATCTCTTTCCAAAAATCACCATAAGCAGATTCGATTCGAGCCAGCCAAGACAAATACGCATCTGAAGTACTCGGCCAAGTCCTAAGACTTCTTCCTGTCGATGCCGAGGGGTACCAAGAATGCAGATGAATAGTATTAGCCAGTAATGGAAGACCTTCACTAGAAAAAAGGAAGTCTTCAGGATTTGGATCCTGGGTAAAAGAAGGCCCTAAAATGAGCCGAGTAGGGTCTGAAGAAAGATATGGTTTGAGCAAAGTATAATCCAGCGAAGGATGAGTAGGCAATGGTGGAAGAAGCGCCATTTTTGGAAGCGAAAGAAAAAAATATATATATATACGAAGAAGAATGTAAGACACAAAGAGGAGAAGAAGAGGAAAAGATATAGGATAGAAGAGACAAAAAGAAACTTAGGAAGGAAGAAAAGGCCACCCGTCATGTAAGGTACCGGACTTCTAAAACTATTAAGTTACGGTGTATATTCGATTGGGGAGCTATTTGAATGGTTCCGGTGA
>NW_017892511.1:0-3899 GCF_001540865.1 Ananas comosus | reverse complement strand
GGGCTAGCTGGGCCTACTGAGGTGCAGGAGCTGCGAGCGCAGGTTGCGACGCTCACAGGACGGTTCGATAGGATCCAGGAGCTGCTGGAGCAGCAGGCTGTGGCGGCGGCTGCGGCGGCAGGTCTAGGCCGCGGTCCCCCTACGCCTTCGGTTCATGCCCCTGATATGGCCGAGGGTGTGAGCGGCGTATCGGTTCCGGTGGTGGCGCAACCCCCACCGGTGGATATTCCTCCGGCGAGTTCGAGTTCTCCTACACCCGCGATGGCGGCTGATGAGGCGGAGCGTGAGCGTGGTTACGTGGCGCTCACGAGGTTCACGAAATTTCACCCGCCTACTTTCGACGGAGAGGTGGTGGATCCAGCGACAGTGGAGTCTTGGCTGACGGCTATGGAGACTCTATTTGAGGACATCTTCACCTTGGAGAAGGACAAGGTGAATTTGGCCGCGCATTGCTTCGAGAAGCGGGCCAGGACTTGGTGGAGGAGGGTCAAGCAGGACCGATCCCCGGAGCTTCCCCCGATCGATTGGGCGGAGTTCCGCAAGCTGATGTTCGCCGAGTACTTCCCCGACAGTGACAAGAGGAAGATGCGGGAAGATTTTCGCAAGCTTAAGCAAGGAAACCGCACGGTTCGGGACCACGAGCGGGAGTTCACCCATCTCCTGAGCTGCGTCCCGGACGTGGCGGCGACAGAGCAAGACCGGGCAGATTGTTTTGTTCGAGGTCTACGGCCCGTAGTTTTCAGATTGGTGCATGCCTTCAAGTTTCACTCTTTGACGGAGGCTTTGGATGGTGCGCTGTGGGTCGAGCACGGGAACGCTTGTGAGCGTGAGGACCGTGAGGCGCTCGACAAGGATAAGGGCAAGAAGAGACAGGGCGGTGGTTCGGGCTGTCAGTCTAGCTCCAAGCGGCCCCCGAAGTATCCACGCTCTCAGCCCAAGGGTCGTGGTGCTCAGCGATGCGTCTTCTGCGGCGGGGACCACCGGCCGAGTGTTTGTGAGCAGCGCCGAGGGAGGTGCTTCAAGTGCGGGCAAGCGGGGCATGTCATCCGTGACTGTCCTCAGGGAGGAGCTTTGCCGGCTATGTCGACTGCATCGGCCCCGGCGGTTCCAGCTCGTTATGCCTTGCCCCCTCCTGCAGCATCTACTGGGCGAGCGGCGGCGCCACGCCAGCCAGAGCCTGCACGATCTGCGCCAAGCGGGAGGATGTATGCTGCACCTGTTCACATTGAGGAGCCTTCTGATGCCGGCGAGCGCAATGTTGTGGCAGGTATAATTTTGATTAAAGATGTTCGAGCTAGAGCTCTATTTGATACAGGCGCTTCACATTCGTTCATTAGTCGATCATTTGCACGAGCGCATGATATTGAGTATCGTCTTGGGGAGCACGTTTGGCATGTTGAGGGCCCCGGGCGATCCTTTTTGGTTAGGAAGCGATGCTTGGCATGTCCAGTGCAAGTGAATAACTGGGTTATGCCGATCGACTTGTTGGTGCTCAAGAAGTTGAAGGAATTCGATGTCATATTGGGCATGGATTGGCTCTCGAGGTACTATGTATCGATCGATTGCCCGACTCGAGTTATCACATTTCGGGAGCCGGGACAGGAAGAGTTCACCTATCAAGCTTGCCAGAGCTCGTGCTTCGCCGCGATGGTATCGGCGACGAGAGCGAGGAAGCTAGTGAACAGCGGTTGCATGGCTTATTTGGCGACCGTTGTGGAGATTGATCGAGCGGTTCCAATCCTCGAGGAGTTGGCGGTTGTGCGGGAGTTCCCCGATGTGTTTCCCGCGGAGTTACCGGGTATGCCGCCGGACCGGGAGATCGAGTTCATGATTGACTTGGTACCCGGCACCGCGCCGATTTCTAAGGCCCCGTATCGCATGGCGCCGGCCGAGCTAAGGGAGTTGAGAGATCAATTGCAGGATCTTCTCGACAAGGAATTCATTAGGCCGAGCGTTTCGCCGTGGGGTGCCCCGGTATTATTTGTGCGCAAGAAAGATGGATCTTTTCGACTTTGCGTGGATTACCGCGAGTTGAACAAGGTCACGGTGAAGAACAAGTACCCGCTACCCCGTATTGATGACTTGTTTGATCAGTTGCAGGGGTCGCGAGTGTATTCTAAGATTGACCTTCAGTCTGGCTATCACCAGTTAAAGATCAAGCCAGAAGATGTTCAGAAGACGGCGTTTCGCACGCGTTATGGACACTACGAGTTCACGGTGATGCCGTTTGGGCTTACAAATGCCCCGGCAGCGTTCATGAGCTTGATGAACCGAGTGTTCCAGGAGTGCTTGGACCGATTTGTCGTAGTCTTCATAGACGACATTTTGGTATATTCGCGTAGCGACGAGGAGCACGCGGAGCATTTGCGCACGGTACTTCAAATCCTTCGGGAGAAGAAGTTGTACGCAAAGTTAAAGAAATGCGACTTTTGGCTCAGGGAAGTTGCATTTCTCGGGCATGTTATTTCTGAGGGTGGAGTTTCTGTTGACCCGAAGAAAGTTGAGGCTATTGAGAATTGGCCGCGCCCGACGAATGTTACCGAGGTCCGTAGTTTTGTGGGCCTAGCCGGTTATTATCGACGGTTTGTGGAGGGGTTCTCGAAGATTGTGACTCCACTTACCCGTTTGACCCAAAAAGGCATCAAGTTTGTTTGGAGCGACGAGTGTGACCGGAGCTTTAAAGAGTTGAAGCAAAGGTTAACTTCGACTCCGGTACTCGCTTTACCGGTGCAAGGACAGGACTATGTCGTCTACAGTGATGCTTCTTATTTGGGCTTGGGGTGTGTGCTGATGCAGGGCGGGAAGGTTATTGCTTATGCATCCCGTCAGTTGAAAGGCTATGAAAAGAACTACCCCATTCATGATCTAGAGTTGGCGGCGGTGATCTTTGCCTTGAAGCTTTGGAGACATTATCTATATGGTGCTCATTGCGAGATCTACACCGACCACAAAAGCTTAAAATATTTGTTCACCCAGAAGGAGCTGAATCTGCGACAGCGGCGGTGGTTGGAGTTGCTTAAGGATTACGATGTTGATATTCTCTACCACCCCGGGAAGGCAAATGTAGTCGCCGATGCGCTTAGCCGGAAGTCTGTTGAAAACCTAGCCTTGTGGGTTACCGATCAGACGCCCCTACGATTGCAAATGGGGAGGATGAATCTTGAGGTTGTAGCTCCCGAGGTTCCGGCGATGTTGATGGTGCTTGTGGTCCAGCCAACCCTATTGGATAAGATTAAAAGTCTGCAGCTGGCGGACCCGTTTCTCCAAAAGGTGCGGCAGAGCATAGTGGATGGCCGAGGTGGAGACTTCGCTATGGATGCTGATGGTGCACTTCGGTTTAAGAACCGGTGGTGTGTACCTGCGGACGAGGAGCTTCGCAAGCTTGTATTGCAGGAGTCACATTGGTCTCCTTATGCTGATCACCCAGGCGGCACCAAGATGTTCCACGAGTTGAAGTTGCTCTATTGGTGGCCGGGACTTAAGGCGGATATTGGGCGCTTTGTGGCGAAGTGCTTAGTATGCCAACAGGTTAAAGCGGAGCATCGACTTCCAGCGGGGAATCTTCAAAGTTTACCTATTCCCGTCTGGAAGTGGAAAGACATCTCGATGGATTTTGTCGTTGGCTTGCCTCGATCGACCGGTGGCCACGATGCAATTTGGGTGATTGTGGATCGCTTGACGAAGTCGGCACATTTCATACCGATCCATGGCACTTGGGCAGGCGAGAGATTGGCTCAGGTATATCTTGACGAGATAGTGAGGCTTCACGGGGTACCGAAGTCGATTGTATCAGATCAAGACCCCAAGTTCATCTCACATTTCTGGAGGAGCCTTCAGGATGCCCTTGGCACGCGTCTCGAGTTTAGCACTGCATTCCATCCCCAGACAGATGGGCAGAT
>NW_017892510.1:3178-3899 GCF_001540865.1 Ananas comosus | reverse complement strand
TCTCACACTATTTTTATTTATTTTTATTTTTATACCAAAATCTGGTATGTTACATTCTCCGCCCCTTAAAAGAATTTCGTCCGCGAAATTCAAACCATGCCTGAATTCAGCTCCACGAGCAATTGAGGGTACCAACTCATTCTCCCACTCCAAAGCGGCTTCACACTATCGTGGTTCCAGAAGCGGCTCATACTGAAGGACGTGGGTCTAATCCTAGACACATTTGCAAGGTGTGATACAAAAGTGCATCACGGGTCTTGCATGTCATAGTGGCAGCGCAAGTCGATACTCGACGACTCTACGCGCTCCAACACCACTCGCCTTTCGGTACACAAAGAACTCTTCTTTGCACTTACCCTTAGCTCAACGCGAGATGGCCCACTTCGGCACATCTTAAGTCCTAGTCCGCTTATGAGCATAGTCTCCAACATCACGTGGCTTTCCACTAGATTGATGTCTCACAAGGAGTACTTCATCTTCTGATACTACATGCCATGATCAACATCAAACTATTCTCGCAACGAGCTCACGCGAGCACTTCGTTCGTGAATTCGAGTCAAACTCCTCGATAAGGCTATCTGCCAAATTGTTCTCGTCGGTCTCCACAGGTGGACCAAAGGCCACCAATCCTACGTAGGCCTACCGCCTAAACTTGTCTCAATACGCAGCGTCTCTCGCTCGCAAATGCAGACCCAATCATGATCGGGCGAAATTCTCACTT
>NW_017892510.1:0-1727 GCF_001540865.1 Ananas comosus | reverse complement strand
GGGACCGGTCTCCCCGACGAGGGACCGGTCTCCGAGAGCTTCTCCCCGCAGTCAGCAGAGCTCACACCCGATGCAACCGGTCTTTCTTTGGGGGACCAGTCTCTCAGGGACCGGTCTCTCCAGCAGGGACCGGTCTCCGAGAGCTGTCCAGCAAGGACTTAGCCGATTTTTCTCTCCTCCTGCTGCCTGCGCGTTCGGGGACCGGTCTCTCCCCACAGGGACCGGTCTCCGAGAACAGAAAACCTGTAGTTTGTAGATTTTCATTTCCAAGGCTCTTGAAGATCCCCAGTAATGCACTTTTGCATTATTTGACGCCTTCGGCCTTTCCAAAGCGTACCAACCTCGCTCTTTGGTCAATTTAACCAAGGTTCGATACTTGGTTACCGAAATTTCGGTATATTACATACCCACTCGATAACTAGCCAATCCCGGACAAAGTTCAACTCTAGGCTCTCGAGAATTCACTTCGTTACAACCACGCTGTACTGGTACACCCCTGGTGTTAAATCGGTAACACATGTTCCAGAATTTCGATTTTGCATCGCTTCGACTCTGATTCATGCCGAGCAACGCCAAAACCCTTCTAACTCTTTTAGAACTCAATTCCAACTCTTCCAACATTGTTGGAATGACAATTGGACTTTTTTTCCAACTATTTCTCTCGACGCACTTTGGTCAATTTGACCCAAAAGTGATCTAACACGACGAGGATTCCGTTAATTTCTCAAAGGTCATGAGAGTTGCCATAACTCGCGAAGTTCCAAGTCTACGCTCGCCTCAAATTGCCCAGGGACACCACTTGGCCCGTCTCATGCCGATCTAAATGAAGATCGCCTACGCAGTGCTATCGCTTTCTAAAACGCGACAACTTTATAAATCCTCGACCTTCTAGGTCGAACACGAAAAACTTAACATCGACTCAAATCGGGCGAAAGTCACGCAAGGTCGTCTATTCTCATTACGCGGTTTCATGTTGTGTGCACCCAACATGAACACCCTCTATTGAGAATAAACCTCACCTTGAGTCTGTGAGATATGGATCCCAAGGATCTAAAAGGTAAGTAACACCTAGAGGGGGGGTGAATAGGTGTAAATCCAGCAAACTCGAAAAACCCGATGCAAACAAAACAAAGTAGCGGAAATTAAAACAGCACACCGAGAATTTAACGTAGGAAAACTCCAAATCGGAGTGAAAAACCCACGGGACCGATCACGCAAAGAAAATCCACTAAGAAAACTCGAATACAAGTGATTTCGACGAAATTACACGACTCAATTTGCCGATTTCTTGTTGACGGTGATCTTTGCCGGTCCTCGATCGATAGGAATCCACCAATCGACCTTGCTGCAACTCCACGCAGCGTCAACGCCTCAACTCCTCGAAGCGTTCACCGAATCCTCGGCCTCACGCGAGATCCACGCGCCGAACCTCCTTCCGGAGCTTGTAGAATCGAAGATTTGTGGTGATTTAACTTTTAAAAACCATAAGCTATGGGAGTTCACCTTTTATCAAACATCTACTTGATTCTCATAAGAATTATTGAGTAACAATGAAGAATCAAGCCGATGTTGATTGCTAGAAACTCATCATGTAAATCTAAGCATTGAAACGGAGAGAAATAAGTTTCTAGGGTTTAGAATTGGTGAATATTCAAAGCCTTAATTTTTAGATGACCCACATAGCTTATTTATATGTTTAGAAGACTTAGAAGTAGACTAGGATTGCA
>NW_017892509.1:2232-3912 GCF_001540865.1 Ananas comosus | reverse complement strand
CAGCTTTCAGTGACCAAACGAGGTCGAAACTGAAAACTTAAGATATATTCTCACTCAGTACGTTGAACTGAGCATGCCTGTCGAATTTGAGCTCAAACGGACGTTCAGAAGGGCTCCGACGAAACTTATCAGATTTGAGGGACTAACTGAAAAGTGGAATAGTTGAGGGGGCTGCTTGTGTAAAAGAGCATTGCTCTTCTTCTCCTCCCTCAACCGTGCACACCACAACCGAGACACACACACACACCCACACACGCATGGATAGGAGAAGAGAAGCCTCTCTTTCTCTCTCTAATTCTCTCCCAAAATTAAGGGAATTTGGTGGAGATTGAAGCTTGGAGGTGAATCGTCATCATCTTCTTCATCTTCTCCATGTATTCAAGCTAGTTTTGAGGTAAGCTTTTGCTACCCTTTAATGGTAGATCTCTAGATATGGGGTTTTGATCTCTAGAAATAGATTTAGTGAAATCCTAGCATGCTATCTAGATGATTGATGTTTAATTTGTGAAGGAATTTGGTGATTTCTTGCCTAGTTGTAACCTAGGGCTCGAAAATGCAAGTTTTGCTACTAGTAGGGTTTGATCTCATTTAACCCTCTATAAACCTAATTGATAGGTCACTGAACGCGTTGGAAGCGACGGTTCGGCGTTGGAAGCGACGGTTCGGCGATTCGTCGAGCCGGTGCAAAGTTATTAAAGAAACGGACGTTTAGGCTTCGTTTCCGCTTGAAGGGCCGAGACGACGTCGTAAAATCCTAGAAACGGATTTGAAGCATCGTGACGAGAAACCGAAGACCTTTAATTTCCGGATCGCGGATCGGAAGTCGTTTGGTGGTCGCGCGCGGATTGGGTTAAGCGGAGCGGCGTGCGCCGTGGGAGGCCGATTGCAAGTGACGACGAGCAATCGAAACACGGTAAAAGGTGGGGGGTGTCATCCCGAAGCAATCGGGCTTCTTCCTATGTCTTAGTACTTATCAAATTACATGTAGCATATTGTATATCGATACCTTGCATTATAGGGTGATAGCTAGTTGATGGTTGGTTCTATATATATATTGCATGCTTCTTGAAAGAGTAATGTATTTGTCTTAGTGCTTATATCTAGCATGCTTGAGGTTTATATATATGATGTGAAACCCTATAATGAGATGATAGGTGTGGATGAGAACTTAGTAATGTATTGGCTATTGCATTGGAAACTTTAATCTGTCATTGATCAAGTTGCATATTATGATGTTGCATATAGGGTGTTTAGAAACTTATATCTATATTTGCATGCTAGTGTTAATGTAGCTTGGTAGATATAACACTTGAATCTAGTATGCATGAAGTTAGTATGTGCACCTTAACCCTATATGAGATGATATGTGACGGATTGGAACCTAGGCAAATGATAACCTAGTGTTGTATTTAAAGACATAGTTTACAAGTGGCATTGAACTCATTGTGCTAAAAACACATATGACTTGAACTAGTAATGGATTGGTTGTTATACTAGAAACTCTAGTTAACATTGATCAAGTTGCATATTGGGATATTGCATTATAGGGTACTACTTGGCAATTGTTACATGTCATGGCATGCTAGTGGGAGTGTAGTGTTACTTGATTAATACTTGTACCTAGTATGCATGAGATTGGGACTTAGTGTGGTGAAACCCTATAAGGGCATGATTAATGTG
>NW_017892509.1:0-1325 GCF_001540865.1 Ananas comosus | reverse complement strand
TTGTTGTTGTTCATAGAATAGTTACTAGTGTTCATAGCAGGCTTATTATTGCTCCATGCATTATGTAGTACTATTCCTTAACCTATGAGATTCTGAGTGGAAGTAGCCCTGCTACATAGTAAGGTCGAGATGTGAGTGGGCAAAGTGGGGGTAGCTTTGCCTAGCGACTTTGAGAGTAGAGTCTGGGGCAAGGAGTGGGGTAGCTCTTTGCCTAGGACCTTCGAGAATTGAGTCAGACGTGAGATGTGGTCGGGCGAGGAGCGGAGTAGCTCTTTGTTAGGACCCTTAAGCATGAAATCAGAATCTGAGACAAGAATTGAGAGAATGAGGTAGCTTTTCACCTACTAGATTTGAGATCTTAGGCAAAGTAGCCTAGTGGATTGGGCAATAACGTGAATAGCATAAGTGGATTGCATTCATACCATGATTAGACATAGTGCATTGCATAACTATGTTATAGTTGTATTCATTTCACTGTGGAGGCATATTAGCATGATTGTAGATTGTTGCTAGATGATAATCCATGCACTCCTTTCCTTTGATGGCATAGTAGATATAGTAGCAGTTTATTTTCGTATATCTTTCTATCTATCTATCTGTGCCAGCCTGGACCTAGTGGGAAGATCGGCGGAGTCGGCGGCCGAACCCACTGGGAACTATATTTATATAGTTCTCACCCCGTGTGGTTTTGGGGTACAGGTACATACGAGAGCGGACCGGCAGAAGATCGCGCCAAGGGCTTAGCGCCCTAGTGCTAGTTGGTAGTTTACTTTCCTATTTTGCATTAGAGTTACCCTATACATGTATTGAGAGTAGATCATGTATAGGATGTGAGACATTTTGAGATAAATGTAAACTAATGTTTATCTTTTGAAGAATGTAAGCCTATATTCATATTTTGGAAAAGGATGCAAGTTGTAATTAAATGTATCAAGTTGAGTGGTTGTAATAGAATAGTCAAGTATCTCTCTTTTGTTTCACTTGTATTTCTTCTACTTGTGACGCTTGCTTTTGTAATGTTCAACACTGTTCGTGCTTTAGTTGTTGTATGATTGTGTATTTATTCAAGTGTTTTCCTGGGAACTTGTTGTACACAATCTCGTCATTTGAGCCTTGGACGGACAGTGGAAACTCTGTCCGTTCGGTGGTCCGCTTGCCGCGCCCGAACCGTGCCAAATCGGTAGCGGCCTCTGGGCGGGGGCGTGACAATTAGACTACTCAGTTGTGCCCTAACAGTATAATTTTGCAACGAGTGCTTTTTCTTATTTCATCGAACAAAGAGTAAAACCTAATTAACTTGTTCGATTATGCCCCGAGAGTGGAAA
>NW_017892508.1:2142-3914 GCF_001540865.1 Ananas comosus | reverse complement strand
GGAAGGCTCCGCTCCCGTGGTGCCGATCGGATGAGAAGTGCATAAAGAATCCAAACAACACTCCATTTACGGCTAAATGAAGGCTAAGAAGAAAAAAATTGTTATTTAATTTAGGAAAAACTTCAAATACCCTCATGTTGTTTCGCACTTTTTTATTTTAGTATCATGTGGTTTAAAGTGTATCAAGTTAGTACCTTATGGTTTCGTACTTATTTTAATACCATATAGTTTAAAGTGTATCAAATTAGTACCATGTGGTTTTCGCACTTTCTTACTTTAATACCTTGTGATTTAATATTTTGTTAATTATATACAAAAAATTTCAGATATCTTATCTAGATTTATTGAATATTCATTTTAAAATCCTTTAGTTTTAACTTTATCACTCTTTTAACAAAAAAAAATATTCCGAAATAAACAATAAAAAGAGAAGGGAAAACTTTAAAAACCCCCTGTGGTTTTGTAGTTTCTCACTTTGCCCCCCCGTGGTTTAAAATGTATCAATTTGCTTCCCTGTGGTTTCTTTTTTCTCTTTTTCTTATCAATTTTATTATTTTTTTTTCTTAAATCAGTGATAAAATTAAAATTAAAGGGTACTAAAGTGAATATTTGATAAATCTAGATAGGTATTTGAAGTTTTTTATATATAATTTAATGAAATATTAACGAAAAAACTACCGAAATGATAAAAATGAAACAACAGGGGGCAATTTGATACATTTTTAAACCACGGGGGGGCAAAGTGAGAAACTACGAAACAAGGGGGGTTTTTGAAGTTTTTCCAAAAGAGAAAAATAAAACCACACGTTCCTAACTTGATATAAAAATGAAACCACATAGTACTAACTTGAAATACTTTAAACCATAAGGTACTAAAGTGAGAAAGTGCAAACCATAAATAACTTGATATAATTTTAACCACATAGTACTAACATAAAAAAAACAATATGAAACCACATGGAAGTTTTGAAGTTTTCCCTTCGTATGGGCACTCACCACGATAGATGGATAGCGGCGGTGGGATCCGAATTGGCAGGCAGTCAGCAACGTGGACGGCAACAGCGCGGTTCGAAGCGATGGGATTTTGGAAACGTGGACGCCGACTGCGCGGTCGGAAGCCGGCATACACTCTACCGGTGGACGGCAACAGCACGTACGGCTGGAAGCGTTGGGATGAAATGGAAGATGAACTCGGGATGCCAATGCTGGGGTGGAAGCCGGCTGCTCTCTGTGGATGGAATGGAAGATGAACGTGGATGCTAACGGTAGTGTTGGCATTGTTTATAATCTATTCAACTACCGAAAAAATTAATAATGTTATAAGGACAAATTACACGATCAATCCTCAAATTATAAGGCGGTGATATTTAGATCCTCAAACGCACCGTTGATGTAAAACTAAGACAACGTCGTTATTACTGACGCATCATTGATTATAAATACTACTAAATTATTTTTGCATTAATAATGCATCAATATTTAGTTAATCAGAATTGGGTTATATAATCGGCTTAATTATAAAATTCTAAGGTATCGTTTGGTTCGGAAATAAGTAAAAAGTGGCTATTACAGGGATAGGTATAAATTGAGGTATAAGCGGGAATTAGATTAATTTTGCGTTTGGATGAAAATTAGGTTATTCCTAGGAATAAAACAAAAAGCGTTTGATTAGTTAAGATAAAATAAAAAGAATAGTGAGTTTTTATATATTAAAAATAATAATATTACTCTCTTATTATATTTGAATTTGAATTTTTAAATTTTTAAATTTA
>NW_017892508.1:0-817 GCF_001540865.1 Ananas comosus | reverse complement strand
TATCGTTTTTTTTTTTTTTTTTTTTTTCGTGTCATTCTGCCTTGAGGCCCTGGCTGCCTCACCCCTATAGCCTAATTCATTCTTCCAATGACTGAAGAAGGTAGCGTGCTACCTATTCTCAAAAAAATATTGCATTCTGTATATCGTAATGAGTCGGTTACGATATATTTTCTACGGTCCCACCGTAGAACGCAAAAGCATATCCCTATATATTTTTTTCACAACTCCATTTTATCTAATAGCGTTAGATAGACCTCATTAAGGTCTATCTAACGCTATTAGATAAAATGGAGTTGAAAAAAAAGGATATAGGGATATGCTTCTGTGTTCTCCAGTGGAACCGCAGAAAATACGTACGAAAACAAATAGGATATTTTTCCAACGTACTTTCTCACCGCACGTAAACAATCTACTCGCAATACCAAAGAAAGCCTAAGCCTAATACTCACTTATTTTATTCTTATTCTTTTTTAATTAAAAATTTGAAGATTTTGTTTTTATATTAGCAATGCTCTTTGTATGTATCAAAAAGGTTGGCGTATATTATGCACATCTCAATCCAGAGACTTGGTCTTGTCAACTTTTTTTAAAATTTTAAAAATTTTAGAAATTTTGTAAATCTTATTTGAAATGATGAAATGTAAATCATACATCTTTTTTAAAGTGTACATCTAACTGTACATACTTCCAAAATAGACGTGTAAATTTAAATTACAGCCCATCTATATCCAAGGATCGAAAGAATTTTTATGAAATTTTAGTATTAAAAAAAATAGAATTGTGATAAAACTAGTGCGATTAAATTGATCCGACCATT
>NW_017892507.1:2517-3916 GCF_001540865.1 Ananas comosus | reverse complement strand
TATTTATTTTGCCTCGAGAAGCAATCGAAATTGCTGCGCATAACCGACCCTAAGGTGAGTTAGCATTCCGTCATAGGCAAAATATATTTTTGGTATTCTGGCGCCCAAATGGGTTTTCACCAGGTACCTTCCCCTAACTTTTGCCTGTGAGCCTCGAAAGGTTTTCTCACAGCGGGGATCCCGATTTTGCCTGTAGGGTTATACCACAGCCGGGGACTTTTTTGCAATTTTACCCTTGAAGTCCAATGTGGACAATCAAGTCCGCTGGTGGCTCATATTTTACCCATATTGTCTAAGAAATAAAAAATAAAAAAAATTAGATAACATGTCCTCCACCTCTTTTTTTTTGTATCAGGAAATAAGTATTTTTTTTTATTTATTTTGCCTCGAGAAGCAATCGAAATTGCTGCACATAACCGACCCTAAGGTGAGTTAGCATTCCGTCATAGGCAAAATATATTTTGGGTAATAGAAAATATGAATTATTTATTTTGCCTCGAGAAACAATCGAAATTGCTGCACATAACCAACCCTAAGGTGAGTTAGCATTCCGTCATAGGCAAAATATATTTTGGGTAATAGGGAATATGGATTATTTTTATTTATTTTACCTCGAGAAGTAATCGAAATTGCCACGCATAACCGACCCTAAGGTGAGTTAGTATTCCGTCATAGGCAAAATATATTTTGGATAATAGAAAATATGAATTATTTTTATTTATTTTGCCTCGAGAAGCAATCGAAATTGCTGCGCATAACCGACCCTATGGTGAGTTAGCATTCCGTCATGGACAAAATATATTTTGGGTAATAGAAAATATGAATTATTTTTATTTATTTTGCATCGAGAAGCAATCAAAATTGCTGCGCATAACCGACCCTATGGTGAGTTAGCATTCCGTCATAGGCAAAATATATTTTGGGTAATATGGATTATTTTTATTTATTTTGCCTCGAGATGCAATCGAAATTGCCACGCATAACCGACCCTAAGGTGAGTTAGCATTCCGTCATAGGCAAAATAGATTTTTTTGGTATTCTGGCGCCCGAATGGGTTTTCACCAGGTACCTTCCCCTAACTTTTGCCTGTGAGCCTCGAAAGGTTTTCTCACAGCGGGGATCCCGATTTTGCCTGTGGGGTTATACCACAGCCGGGGACTTTTTTGCAATTTTACCCTTGAAGTCCAATGTGGACAATCAAGTCCGCTGGTGGCTCATATTTTACCCATATTGTCTAAGAAATAAAAAATAAAAAAAATTAGATAACATGTCCTCCACCTCTTTTTTTTTGTATCAGGAAATAAGTATTTTTTTTTATTTATTTTGCCTCGAGAAGCAATCGAAATTGCTGCACATAACCGACCCTAAGGTGAGTTAGCATTCCGTCATAGGCAAAATA
>NW_017892507.1:0-1051 GCF_001540865.1 Ananas comosus | reverse complement strand
GGTGTGCTGCAAGGAAATCAGCGAGTGCTTGACCTTTAACGGCTTTTTGCGGCACATAGGTGATATCAAACTCAAGCAGAATGATAGTCCACTTTGCTAATCTTCCTGTCAAGACTGGTCTTGTCATTAAAAATTTGAGTGGGTCGACCCTCGAGATTAAGTGAATCTTATGTTCGAGCATATAATGTCTCAACTTTTTGACTGCAAAAATAAGCGCTAGGCAGTGTTTTTCGATAGGCGAATATGAGTTTTCTGCCCCCACCAGCATTCTACTGAGATAATATAGGGCATTTTCTTTTCCTTCTTCATTATTTTGAGCTAAGAGGGCGCCTAGTGAGCCTTCAAGTGCTGCCGTATATAAAATTAAGGGTCTTCCATGTATAGGAGCCGCGAGTACAGGGGGAGTCAGTAGATATTTCTTGATGTCCTCGAATGCGATTTGACAGTCATTGTCCCATATGAAAGGTGCATCCTTTTTTATCAGCTTCGAGAATGGTTTAATCCTACCAGATAGGTTTGATATAAACCTTCTGATGTATGCCAATCTTCCCTGAAAAGAGCGCAACTGCTTTAGATTTTTTGGTGGGGGCATCTCCGTGATTACTTTAATTTTCGATGGATCGATTTCTATCCCCTGGTGCCTAACAATGAACCCTAGGAATTTTCCTGAATAGACCCCAAATGCACACTTAAGATGGTTCATTTTCAATCGATATTCTCTTAATCTGGTGAGGACTATTCTCAAGTCTTGAAAATGGTTTTCTTTCTTCTTAGTCTTAACAACCAGATCATCAACATAGCACTCGACGACTTTGTGAAGCAGGTCGTCAAATATTTTAGTCATGGCTCTTTGATATGTTGCTCCAGCGTTTTTTAAACCAAATGGCATGACTTTGTAACAGTATATACCGATTGGGGTTCTAAATGCGGTATGCTTCTCATCCTCGGGTGCCATCTTTATTTGGTTGTATCCTGATGACCCATCCATGAAAGAGAATATTTCACAGCTAGACGCGTTATCAATCATCAACTCGGTGATAGGTAACGGAAA
>NW_017892506.1:0-3925 GCF_001540865.1 Ananas comosus | reverse complement strand
TGAAAGCTTCTATCAAATTATTTTTAACTATTTTTTTCTGTATTTAATTATTTTTTTGTGTCAAAACTAGCTAGATATATATATATATATGTTCTGCCACTTTAAATCAGTATTTATTTTAACAAATTTCATCTAAAAATTATAGATTTATTATTTATACTGTAGATATTGAAAAAAAAAAATGCTTGATGTATCCCAAACACACTCTATAATATTGTTGATGTGTTGGAATGTATAATACTGTAGTAACCGGCGCGATACGGCAAATAGATAATTAAAAAAAATAAAAAACGTCGACAAAAAAAAAGGCGATGAAAAAAATAATGATAAGGAATGAGATTCATCTTACTAATGAATGAAGATAATAGTCGAAGGAAGAGGAAGATGAAGGACTACTTGAGCTGGTTCGGGATAGAGTCCACACTCACCATGAAGGTAAAATTGCCATGTGGCAATTTTAGAAGAAATAATATATATGTATAGATGTATAGATGTATAGATATAGATATAGATAGATGTGAAGGGTTTAGATCGAGATTATAGTTTAGGGTGCAATAATGGTATTTAGAGTTTAGTGATGATGTTAGGGGTTTAATAATGATGTTTAGAGTATAATAATGATGATGCCATGTCATCTACAATATTATGGAGAACTCCAATTAAGGTACCCCATAATAAAGGTCGTTGAAAGGTGCCTTAGAAAAAAAATAGTACATAATAGAAAGTAAAAAAAAAAGGAATGCAAAGTACTGTGTAGTGTAATTATAATTCAGCCATTTTTATATACAGAATAGGATCTTGCCTTTTTTACAGTTTTATTGATCTGAGACTAAGGCTTGTAGAACTTCCTCTTAAGTTACATTGTATTAGGTACCATTAATTAGCATGTGGCGTAAATTCCATAATAATGCGCATATTAGGCGCAACTAGCAAGCGACTCAAAATTTTGAATTCATGATTCGAAACAATGGTGGTGTATTCGAACTCTGTACCCTGTTAAAAATTTCCAAACCAAAGATAACTTTTATTTCTAATCGTTTTGGGATTAATATCATTAATTGAGGAGCAAAACTCTTTAATTAGAAGGAGTTTAATTAATGGACACTCGCAAATGATAAAAACAAAAATTACAGTGAAATTAAGGGAGGGGGACTTATATATATATTTACCTGTTGCTTGGCGAATTCCCTGAGGCGAGTAGGTTGAATCACTTGTTGCCCACATGTGACTGTTTCATGGTTCTTGATGAGAATGTCACTGTACAAAAAGAACAGGAACGCGGTGCCCGTAACATACTGGGTGTTCGCTCCATCTCTTAGATGAATCATTCCCCCTGAAATAAACTTCGCATTATTCAACACCCTCTTTGGAGGAATCCTCCATATCCCCGATTTACGTCTAGTTTTGTAATATAGTGATTAAAAATATCTGTTTTTAATTTCTTTTGGTATAAAATTATAGTAATAACCGCCACCGAAGGAGCATGTACTTATATATATACTTCTTCTATAGTAGTTGCCACTATAATTTTATGCTATGAGAGAAGAGAAGATTGAAAGAACACTAAAATTTTTGGCCTTTTTGGTAGTGAACATGTAAAATTATTTTGAAATAGAGCCTATCTGAACTATAAATTATTTTGAAATTTTTATTTGATTTTTTTTTCATAATTAATTAAGTAGGCCTAGTAACAAGATTCACAATTGTTAAGTTCCAGTACTAGAAAATTATTCCTTCCAATATGCCTTTCGATGTAAAGAAGCTATAAGGTTCTCACATACTTATTTGTACATGTAACAATTCAATTAGTACAAGATTTAATTCTGAAGCATCTTCTATATATATAACAGATATTCTACATGGAAACGCACCACGCTAATCATATTGTGCCATGTAAAATTATAAAGGATCTAATCAAGAATAATAGAATAAATTGTACGCAGATAAAAAAAAAATTATTCGTATATTTTTTGTGTAATATAGAGACCATCTTTGATTCANTAAAAAAAAACTATTATTATAACTTATTAAAATAACATGCTTGGGTATTATCTCTTTAAGTTTTTAGAGTCTTCTTATTATTATTATAACTATTTTTCCTTTAATGTGGATCAATGTACATGTATATATACATATGTAGGTGGATCTTGTAGGAGGGTACTATGATGCAGGAGATAATGTTAAGTATGGTTTACCCATGGCCTTCACCATTACGAGCCTCGCATGGACGGCGCTTGCATATAAATCCGAGCTACAATCCACCGGAGAGCTCACGAACGTGTACGCCGCGATTCGCTGGGGCACGGACTACTTCCTCAAGGCCAGTTCCAAGAAAAATCGCTTGTGGGTTCAGGTGAGATGATCAGTCATGCACCTAAAAGATCGATCTAGTAAAAAATGAGTTAGAAATGTTAAATATAAAAATATTTAAACACCGTTATCTAATAGCTTAAGCTTTTAGAGTACAACGGTTGTTTCACATGGTATCAGAGTAGGAGGTCCTGAATTCGAGTTACGCCAAGCCGATTAAAAAGTCTTGAGGCCAGACGTGAGGGGGAGTTTAAATATAAAAATATTTAAACACCGTTATCTAACCGTTTAAGCTTTTTTAGAGTACAACAGTTGTTTTACAAGAAATATATATATATTAATTCTATGTGCTAAATTCTGATTGGGGTTATAGCTAGGTAGAGCACGTTGCATGAAAACGTACACGATAATATAAAGAATTTCGTTTGTTTCCTTATGTGCATGGTAATGTACATGTTCTGTAAATCTTAATAAAATTTGGGCTAAGTAGTGTTAATTAGATGGTAATTATTATCAAATAATTTTGTAGGATATGTTTTAGTACTTCTGAGTTTAATTGTAGAGTCATAATATATTGTAGTACAAAAAAAGAAAGGGAAAAAAAATTACAGAGATATACAACATCGAGCTCTTTTTATTTTTACAACAAATTTACAGTGTTTTGAGGGTTTTTTTTTTCCGTTTGTATTTTGATACCCTGAAAGAAACCATCTAATCACCCATACAAATAAAAATTAACACTGTTTTTTAGAAAACAACAAAAAATACATTGATGCTATGAAATTCCGGAGAATCTGAACAGGCTCTTATAGTATAAAGTATTTTCTTAAGAAATTTCTTTTGTGTATGTAATTTTGGAAGGACATTAATATCAATGTAGCTGTTTTTTCTATATACAGTGCAAAAAAGGAATTAATATAATCACTATATATGTTTTGTAGATACAATTCTCTTTCCACAAGAAATTTAACATTGTGTTTGCAATAATAGTTAATCTCCCATTAAAGCAATTTTTTCAATTGGCATATGATATGAACCAAGGATATTGATGGGGCAAATTATATATGCCTTTTCCATTAAAATCAATGTTATTGAGTCAAGCACTCTAAACTTTTGTGTAACTATAAACTCAAAGTTTAAAATGAGGGAAAAAGAGAAACTTCATAAACAGTTTCTCTATTTCAATCCACGATCTAACTCTATTTTCCGTCTATTTAGACAGATTAATTATCATTAGTACGTGACCATTTTGATCTTTAAATATTCGAACTTCTCTTCGTGTGCGCCTAAAGTTTAGGATCATTTGTTTAGTAAGAAAAAGTGTTTAAAAATGTGAATACACAAATTATCATCTTTACATAAACCTAAAAGGTGGGACTCAAAACTCTTGTTATATAATCTAAGGCATTAAAAAAGAGCTAAATGAATATCTATCCATTTGAAACAATCCCTACTATTTTGTTGGGACTTTTATAAAGATCGTCGAGAACTCGAACCTCTGCTTGTGTATTTTATTAAAAAAGAGTTTTGAGTCCCACCTTTTAGGTTTATGTAAAGATGATAATTTGTGTATTCACATTTTTAAACACTTTTTCTTACTAAACAAATGATCCTA
>NW_017892505.1:2704-3925 GCF_001540865.1 Ananas comosus | reverse complement strand
CGCGGTCAGTTTTTATAAAAAACCTATTTCAATGCAATTTCACTTTCAATGCAATTGCAATTTCATAATTACATCGAGTTCTTTCATGTTTTCCTCTCTTCTATTTCTTTTCCTTTCTTTCTTTTCTTTCTTGCTTTCTTTTCTTTTCTTTCCTTTCTCTCTTCTATTTCTTTTCCTTTCTTTCTTTTCTTTCTTGCTTTCTTTTCTTTTCTTTCCTTTCTTTTCCTTCTTTTCTTTTCTTTCCTTTCTTTTCTTTCTTTTCTTTCTTTTCCTTCTAGCTTGCTGCCCCTGCAGGGCAGCAGCTGCCCCAAGCTGCTGCTGCTGCTGCTTAGGCTGCTGCTGCTGCTGCTGAGGCTGCTGCTGCTTGCTGCTGCTGCTACTCCAGCAGCTGCTGCTGCTGCTGCTGCTGCTGCTTGTTGCTGCTGCTGGTGCCACTGCTGCTGCTGCTAGCTGCAGCTGCTGCTGCTGAGCTGCTGCTGCTGCTAAGCTGCAGCTGCTGCTGCTGATGCTGCTGGTGGCTGAGCTGCTGCTGCTGCAGCAGCTTGCTGCTACTGCTGGCTGAGCTGCTGCTGCTGCAGCAGCTTGCTGCTGCTGCTTGCTGACTGCTTGCTGCTGCTCCTGCTGACAGCAGCTGCAGCTGCTGCTGATGCTACAAACAGTAGCCGCAGGGAGAGAGCTGAGAGAGAGAGATGACAGAGAGAGAGGTAACAAACTCACCTCTTTATCTTCTTTTTCTTCTTCTTCTTCTGTTTTTTTTTCTCTTTTCTCTTCTTTTCTCCTTCTCTCTCTCTACGTAGGCAGGCTGAAGGGGGGGGGATAAGGATGGAAGCTCTCTGGCAGGGAACTTAGTGGAAATCCACTAAGCCATGGCTAATGACCATAATGCCCCTCGACTTAAGTCCGTTTAGCGACCTTGGATCAGATACCTTTCGTAGGTTCTTTCGAAAGTCCGATTGAGCTCAAATTTGGCAGGAATGTTCGTTTTTACTTAACAAGTCCACTGAAATTTTAACATTTCAGTTTCGACCCCGTTTGGTCACTGCGAACTGTCCCGAACTGTAATCTTTATCCGATAACTTCTAGATGCTATTTCTCTCTCTACAGGTATCAGAAAAATCTGAAACTTCAAATCTAGCCTCATAATAATGCTCCTGACATCTCTGCCAATTTTCATAATTTTCTGACACTGTGCATTTTCTGCTAATTTTCTCAGTCCCGTTC
>NW_017892505.1:0-863 GCF_001540865.1 Ananas comosus | reverse complement strand
CGTCTATTCACAAACACCTATATGTACATATACACATACTATAGGTAGTGTGAAATAGCTTAATAGAGTTCAATTCGGAATCCATCAATGCAGTTTTCACTTTCCCATTGGCTCAAACACCCATAGAGTTCCTAATTAGCATCCTATATAATAATTAAATAACTCTCAATCAAGACATAATCAGACTCACCTCACTTCAATGCTCAATTGACTTATTTTCAGCTTGTAGTAAGATCTGCACCATGCTGAAATTTCAGCGCTAATACTTCCCTTTGTGCAGCCACTACAAGCATAGAACACTTAATTCTATTATATATAATTCCCCTAGAGCAACTAATACTAATTGACCCTGAAATCACATTAATCTCACCTGAGTTTAAATGTAAGGAAGTGAATTCTCGAAATCTGAGGATTGTACTTCGTCCAGGATCGACTGACTGTCGAGAGAATGCCCTTTGTGGGAGTTAGGAATGTCCAAAGCACAAAAAGTGCCTTGGAGTTGAGTCCGCGAGAGCAAATGAGGCAATTACATCATTCGGCTGATGTTGCTCTCGGGGACCGGTCTCTGCAGGTGAGAGACCCGTTCCCCTGGCTGGGTGTAGCGGGGTTGCGTGATGCAACCGGTCCCTGGCGGGGAGGGACCGGTTCCCGAACGTGGTCCTATCGAGAGATGCCAAAAATTGGCTAAGTGCTGAAAATCGAGCTCTCGGGGACCGGTGACCGGTCTCCCAGGTGAGGACCGGTCTCCCGAGGACCGGTCTCTCGGGGAGAGACCAGTTCCCGAACGCGTGTGCCCGAGGGAAGCTCTCGGGGACCGGTCCCAAGTCGGGGAGACCGGTCCCTCCGCGCGAAAACTGCCCAGT
>NW_017892504.1:0-3929 GCF_001540865.1 Ananas comosus | reverse complement strand
ACACACAAGAGAAGATCACTAGAGCTAGTGTAAAGTCAAAATTGAACTCTAACCTGAGTTAAGGATATGATTCCATACTTGCTCATTGAGTTCCGGCTCGAGGGCGGTCGCTCCCCCCTCGCGATCGCGCCGGAGTTATCATTCGCGGTTGGAGTAGAACGCCGTAAGGACGGTCCTAGCTGGTGAGTACATGTATGAGACCTTAACGTGAAGCCAGTAATGTGGGAAACCCCCGGGTTAGCCTTAATTGATTAAATAAGCAAAGAAAAAGATGACAAAGAGCACAAGAAACAAAAGTAAAGTTAAGAATGGAAAAGAACTTGCATAAATTGCGATGATGTTTAATGGTTGAGCAAATACTTCCTGCTTCTTGTTCAGGCACTTATGATCAATGTTATAGATTGTTACCATAAGTTCAGCTTATGCCTTTCTATTATCGTCTAGTAGTCCTAGGTGGGAAGTCCGGTGATGTTGAGGCACCACTGGAAGCTTTGTTAGTAGTTCTGCATGTTGCCCACTATTTCCGAACAGAGCCGGGACCAGCGAGCCGGCAGCGCTGCGGTAAAGTTCGCGCCTAGACACGAGGCCACCGATGTGGTTTCATTTTGTAGTAAAGTACCGTATGACATCAATGCTTCTTGGTATTTTGAAATGACTTAGCAAAGAAAGAAAAGAATGTAAACTTTATTGTTGAGGTAAATGTGGTTGTAAGAAAGAAATGACTAAGATTATGTAAGAACAGCAAAGAATCTTATAATGTAAGAGATGGATGCAATGTATATGATCTAAAATGAATCATATTACTTGTGAATGTTTAGTTTTCCTTTCTTTCACGATGGCTTATTGCTTACGCCTCGAAGCCCGTTTGATGTATGTTCCGCTAAGTGCTTTCTCTATTGATGAAAATGTACAATGTGATGAGCCTTGGGCGATAGGGAAAGACTCTGTCCGTCCGGCGTCTGTTTGGACGTGCTCGGGTCGGGCCAAATTGGCAGCGTCCCGGGCGTGACAATAATTCCAATGCTCCCAAATGACTGGCTACAGCGCACACTCCTTCGTGAACACAAAAGTGTGCTCGGAGCATAAACCCACAAAACGCATCTGGTCTATTCCGAAATCTCAATTATCATAGGTTCTAGCAAATGAACTACTAATTGGAACGAATGAGATGCACGAGTGTCAAATAATGCGAGCGAGATCTTAGGCCATAACGAAAAACGATACCTGCCCTCGACATCGCGACAGACCGGCAGGATCCTCCTGCCTGAGCTGGGCAAACGCACGACCACGTTTGGTGCAGATTGAGGTCTCCATGCTGGGTACTCGGTGCGGATCCGGGATGGCATCCGGTACTGACGGGGCACAAATGTACGTCCAGCTGACATAGCGGGTGGAAGACCCGCACGCTGCCTCGAAGGTGACTGAACTGAAGCTGTGGATGGTGCAGATGATGCTGCCTTCGGGCAATCACGAACCATATGTCCCGGCTGCCCACACTTGAAACATTTGCCCTCACGTTGTGGACAAGCCGACGGTCGATGATTCCCGCCACAAATCACACATCTCTGGGGTCCCTGATATCTCTGCTGTGGTCGTGGATACCGAGGGGGCCGTTTAGAGCTCGACTGTCCCCCAGCACCACTAGTAGTCCGCTTCTTTCCCTTTTCTCTTTCTCGCTCTCGATCAAACAACTCGCGTTCCTCACGCGCAATCGCATTGCTGCGCTCCACCCAAAGAGCTCGATCCAGGACTTCCTCAAATGACTTTAACTTTAGAGCACTAATGATCCGGAATATCTCAGGCCGTAATCCCCGCTCAAAGTAATCAGCTCGATCCCTATCCGTATGAACCATACCGGGCACACAGTTCACCAAATGAGTAAACTCCCGTTCGTACTCCCGTACCGTACGGTTCCCCTGTCTCAGCTTTCGAAAGTCTTCTTTCATTTTCCGTCTATCACTATCAGGGAAGTACTCCATAAACACAACCTCTCTAAACTCCTCCCAGGTAACCGATGAAGTGTTTAGAACTCGGCTTTTCTTAGCTTTCTGCCACCAAATTTGTGCGTCCTTTTCGAAGCAATGTGCCGCCAAATGAACCTTATCCTTCTCTAGGGTATAAATGTTCTCAAACAGTGCTTCCATCGACGTGAACCACGTCTCCAATACCCAAGGATCTGCTTCCTTTCCGTCAAATGTAGGCGGATTAAACCGCATGAACGCCGTCAACACCGCTAGTGATCGCTCGTGCTCGGCCCTTGTCGCGGCCGAATCAGAACTAGAAGGTCCAGAGACCACTGGTGGAATAATCACTAGAGGAGGGGGTACTACCACTGGCGGCTCAGGTACAGGTACATCCTGACTCCTCGATGCTGCTGTTGTCGCCTGTTGCGACACTAGATCCTGTAACCTCTTTATGTTCTCCTCCTGCCTCTGCATAGCCCCTACTAACGCGCTCACCTGAGCACGTAGCTCCTGAACCTCATTAGACCCAGCCTGCTCTGGCACCTCAAAAGGTGATGCCGGAGTGGATCTCGTCACGCGTCGCGGTGGCATATCTCCTGAAACGAACCACTTACATTAGTAAAACAAAACCAATCAGGCGAAAGCAATCAAGCATATTTATACTCAACCCTTAGCTTTATGTTGTTGGCCACCAACATAACTCTTTTTAGTTGTGTATAAACAACACTTGGATCAGCCCCTAATTCACATTAGAGACTTACTAACAACTAACCAAATTCATTCAGCTTTCGCTATCATTAGATTTGCGTCGCTCACTGTGACGTACTGGACCTCGCAAATTGTGGGGTTCGAGTGATTGATTGTGTTCTGAACTTTTCCAGACTTTCTGGTAGGTCGTTGACAGTGTTCCGACCTATGGTTCGAGTCCCGAGAATTGTGTTTAAAAGCTGTGCACAAAATTCAAAGTTGGATTTTGGTCAACTCTCGGTAGCCTTAGCGGTGATTATACCGAGTAATGTCGTTGCTTCCGTACGGCTTATGGCTTGCCGGTACGTGGTTGATGTACGGTAACAGGTTTCCAGGAAACGAGGCTATGTTTGGTATTCGTGAGTTACCGGACACAAACGTGTACGGTACGCAGTGCAGATTTATGACTTTTTACGTAAGAGCGGTTGTATTTGCAATTATTGCAACCTCTATTTAAGCCACACCAGCCCTTGCTGTCTGTGACCCTATAATCAGTGCACAGGTGGAATCTCCCCTTTGTTTCTTTCATTATTGTTGAGTTTTGCTATGTTTTTATTCATTCTCTCCTCATTTTGCTTTTTGGGGTTTTCACCATTTGGAGAAGTGTGAGATTCTTGTTGGAGCTTGTTGAGGGATTCACCTCACCCAGAGGACGGAGCTTGGTTTGAGTTCCTAAGAGGTTAGTAGCTATTTTCCTCTAGATTCGATTTTGTTGGATTTTACTAGATCAACCCTTAATTTGTCATTTTGTAGATGGAGATTTTCAGTATTCTTTGGCGTTTTGGACCGAATTGGATGGGTTAAACCTTGTTTTACGAAGTTAATTGGAGGACTTAATACCCATTTAGGAGATCCGAAGAGCTTCTTTCCCATCCGTAGTTTCTCTACCCCTACTAGTTGGTTAATGCATTGACTTAGCGTCATTCGTTATCGAACTAGATGAACTTGTTTTACAGACCTTTAGGTACGTAGGAGTAAAATGTGGTGGACGCCTTGTCTGGCTTAGTTAACGAAAGCTTTCTGTTTGACACGGTGGCGTGTTGGCTGTGGAAAAAAGGGCTCAATGACCCATTATGCTGTAATATAGATAAAATATTTTATAAAAATTTATATATAAACAAAGAACTATCGTGATTTGATATTCTATACTCAGTGCTTCGGATTTTATTATTAATTTAAGAACGTACCACAGCAACACAAAAATAATAATCTCAATAT
>NW_017892503.1:2701-3931 GCF_001540865.1 Ananas comosus | reverse complement strand
TATAAACTTATTTCTCTATTGCCTCTAAAAAAAAGAAAAAATAAAAGAGAGAAAAAAAAAAAAACTCTGTAAGTTTCCTATTATCTCATTATATCGTTTCATCTAATGGGTGATGTTGATGGTGCTGGCGACGGCGTTGACGATATTGTATTTAAAGTTGTTGCAATCGTGAACATTGTTTTTCATTGAGCTCATCATTCTCCTAAATCTTGTATCTGTATTTTTCTCTCCTATTATATTACAAAAATAAAACAAAATAGAGAAAAAAAAAGACACTTTAGCCAATTCAAAAAAAAAATAAAAAAAAACTTAATAATTTTTATTTTAAAATAATCTTACCTTGAGAATCTAAATATGGTTTTGTGGATAATAACCAATAGATGAGAGTTGAGGTGATAATGGTGAGCAAAGCCCAAAAACTGTTTAACCAAACCTCCCATCCTGCGTCCCTCCGCCGCCTGCGAGAGCAAAATTATAGGATTAAATTATTTAGGAGTTACTGTATATATAACTTGAAGTAATTTTAAGAATGAATGAAATTTTAAAAATATAAATAATAGAAATAATGTTCCGTGACAGTTACTAAATAAGATGCAGTTTTAGAAAGAAAGATGGTGGGTCATTAAATAGTAACAAATAATAAATTAATTTGTGAAATATATTGAGAAAAAATATGGTAACTTGAAAAGGCTTACAATAAATTAATTTGTGAAATGTAATTAGAAAAAATATGGTAACTTGAAAAGACTTTCTTAGTAAGAAATGACAACAACTACTGTCACGCCCCGGATATCACGTTCCCTGGGCACGCCGACAGATCCGCCGTATACAAAGGAGTTTCCCCAGTATACGAAGCGTCAAAGTACCTGTAGAAATACAATACTACAAACAGTAGCATAGAGCTGCTAAAAAATAAGCTAAATATCTGAGTTTCATATACATAGCTAAAATCCAAAATGCAAAGTTACTCGCACTGGCGAGTTAAACAACTATGTACATAAACTCCAAAATAAAACTACCTGCAGTAGGGGAAAGCCTCTAGCTCTGACTGTCGGGTAGGGCTCTAGCTCGCAACGCCCTTGCCTCGATCCTGATCGGCAGAAGATGCAGCAGCCGGCACCTGTGGCTCTGCAAAACATAAGTAACAACTGGGCGTGAGAACTACTGTAAAAACAAGTAGTCCTCAGTGGGTACCGCCCAAAACGACATCGGTCACCCACTAAGTCTACA
>NW_017892503.1:0-823 GCF_001540865.1 Ananas comosus | reverse complement strand
CTCTCTCTCTCTGCTCGGACACTTAAAAGGAGAGGGGAGGTGAGGGAGATACAAACGAGGTGAGATTTTACCGATTTAGCCCTTTACCTACTCCCTTGTACCGGTACACGGGCTCCTGTACTGGTACAAGAGCCAACCCGAGAGCAGCTAAATCTGTGCGCGTAGCTTGTACCGGTATAGAAAACCCTTGTACCGGTACAGCAAGCATTCCCCGCGCTGGTTGTACCGGTACAGCATACTCTTGTACCGGTACAGCAAGCAGGAAAATCTGCTGTTTCGGAGATTCCTTCGCTGAATGCTGCCCTCGCGTCGCACAGAGTCCGTTTTGCGTCTATTTGACGCCAACGCGACTCGGACTTGTCCCGACACTCTCCAGAGCTGTCGACAAGCCCCTACAGCCAAACACCAGGGATCTTACAACTACGGAGCCTATTTTGAAAAAGAGAGATGGACTATATTTGGTATAATTTGACAATTAGTTATCATAGTTTATAATAATCTATCAATTGCAATTATAAGGATCTGTTTTCTAATTTAAAAAATTAATTGCCAATAGAAACGGCTAGTATTAAATGTAGACTGTTATGTGGAATTTGAAATATTGTAATTATACTACAACAAAAGGGGTTTCTAGCTACCCTTTTTTTTTTAACTTTACGACGCTATTAAGCGTCGGAAAAATGTCCACCGACGCAAAGAAAAGCGTTGGCAGGTGCGTCATTAAATGGAGTGTCGGGAGCAAAATAGCGACGCTTTGTGCATGCGTCGGTTAATTGCTACCGACGCTCTCGTGCGTCGTTAATTTAATTTTGCCGACGCTCCA
>NW_017892502.1:0-3953 GCF_001540865.1 Ananas comosus | reverse complement strand
TGAAACCAAGCTCTACCAATTTGTTAAGGGCAAATCTTTTTAATCCAATTCTCTAGCATATTAAGCTAGAGTCATATTGTTATCACATTCATATTAGATCAAATTCTAAAATATTTGTTTAGAATTGATCAAACCATCTATTAGGTTTCACCTAATCAGTTCAATTGAACTCTAATACACTTACTTAGAGTTCAAATAAATGAAATTGAATTAGACTCTAATACATACACTTAGAGTTTAATTTAAATTACATTTGACTAATCCTAATATATATAACCAGGATTTAGTTGATATTTTACCTCATGGTGAACCCAAATTAGTCTCTAATACATACACTTAGAGTTTAATTTAAATTATATTTGACTAATCCTAATATATAATTAGGATTTAGTTGATTTAGACTCTAATACATACACTTAGAGTTTAATTTAAATTTTTGACTAATCCTAATATATATAATTAGGAATTAGTTGATATTTCACCTCATGGTGAACCCAAATGAAACTAAATTAGACTCTAATATATACACTTAGAGTTTAATTTAAATCAAATTTCGACTAATGGTGAACTCAATGTGAGGTGTAATTAAGCTCAAACATATAAGCATAGAGCTTAATTACATTAGACTCTAAGATATAAAATTAGAGTCTAATTCGAAATATTTGGACTAATTCTAACACATACATTTAGGATGAAAGCTTAAATCAATTTAATCAAATCAAACTCTAATGCACCTAACTAGGGTTTAATTTGAATCAAATCCGATTAAGTCCCAATGCATATACATGAAATTTAATCAATCCCTCACCTATGGTGAACAATATTGTTGAGCACTGAAACATATAGAGCCCAATCAAATCAATTTGATCATACACTTTGATTCAGAATCAAGTTCAATCAACCGTCATATTCATTCATGTACATTGGGGGTATGCCCCTGGTTAAGCCATGTAACTATACAATGGATTATGTTATAAAATCCACCTTTTATTCAATTTCAGTCTATTTCAGCATTACAGAGGTCTCTTAATCGAAGGTGTCCTAACACTTTGAAGGGATAATTAACAATAAACGCTTGCGTTTATTGGAAGCCATGAATCCACAATACCTGATAACCATATATAATTAAATCTTAATCTGAATCATGAATACTACCCCATGGGAATTTGAAAATAAGATTAACCGTGCAAGGTGTGTCATTCGTGGTCGCAGACATTTGTATTCATAAGTTTTCAGTCGTTAGATTTACCTTTTTGACCATTTTCATCCGTTAGATTATAATATTCAACAAACCACTCGCTCAACCCTAGGAGACCACTATCATCCTAACTGCACATCCCTTCATCCAACAGTTGAAGACTTATGAGCACAAAGTAAATTATACTTATAAGAGTATAGTAGCCCTACTTTCTCTCTCTCTCTCTTTATATATATATATATATATAAATCTAAACATATGATTCCGATACAAATTCAAACCTCTCCTCTCTGAAGTTAAAGGAAACACAATATGGAGTATTGGAGTGGAGTAGGGCTACCATTATTTCTTTTTCTTTTTTTTTTTTTGAGAGATAGGTAGCACGCTATCCGTTTCGTTTATTTCATTTAGAAATAAACTTAGCTGGAAATGTGAATCAACTAGAATTCGAACTTGGGACCTGGGGTACCAACCATCAAACCCTTTTGCCACTTGCTCTAGGGACGGTCGGTGGCTACCGTTATTTCAAGTGAAAAACAATTGGTAGGTGTATTAGCTTAACACAAAAGCTAGTACTACAATTTTTTTCTTGAACATATATAATTAGTATAATGAACTGTATCGCTGTACTAATCTTATTTTTCTAATCCTACTTTTCTTTGTGTGAGATCTTTTTAGTTACTATTTTTGTAGTTGCCCAACGCACGATTTGAAGTTCTTTCACCAATTTGTTAGCATTGTACACAGCAACCACTAAGCCAAACCTCTAGGTGGGGTGGGTGAAAGAGAACTAACCTCTATAGTGCGCACTTTGGCTTGGAAATTAACATTTCTTTGGAAATTAGCACGACCACTTTCCTTTGCAATGTTGTTTTACTTCCCTTTTTGGTAAAAATCTGATCTTATCCCTCATATTTGTAAGTTCTTCTTTTAGGCACATCTTCTTTTAGCTTGTTACAGTGTAAAAACTCAATTTAGATCAATACTAACTTTAACAGAAGAAAAAAAATGAATTGTTTGGAGAATGATTTAGTGAATGAAGGAAGCTATTAATTTAGACACTTAAGTTGGGGTTGAAACTTGAAATACAGAATTAGTAATTGGAAAATCCTTTTATTCCATAGTTTTATTTTATGCAACAATATTCTACTTGTATGTATCGCAATCTAATAGGACTTAAAGGCCCAATATTAATTCTACACGCAAGTAGAGTGGTATGACATGCACTATCTATTTTTGTGATGAAAAAGAGATTCTAAGGACTTCAATATGCTGTTATATGTACTAGAATCAATAAGAGAGAAACACTCGAAAAGTACTTCTATATCTTTTCCTTCACGTACTACAACAGAAAACAAAATAAATAAACAAGACGAGTCTCGCATCCATCTGAATTACGACACAATTTAATTAAAACACCATCAGAAATTTAACAAAATAAATAAACAAGACGAGTCTCGCATCCATCTGAATTACGACACAATTTAATTAAAACACCATCAGAAATTTATCACGTAATCGTATTACTGGATCGCCTAGTTTTATGTTATTGTGGAGGTTTGGATGGTAGTCTCAAATTGTGCTTATGTTGAGTAGATCTAAAACTTTTTTTCTCCAGGCGCGCGGTACATAGTCTTTTACTGTCCCTTGTCCTTCACTGAAAATTAAAAATTTCAAGTGATAACTAGCTTGAAATGATCAAATAATATTGCTACTTATCCAACTTCAAAATCAAATGTGAGTAAAAAATTGGTGAGCAGAAATTATGGTTTCTTTAGACTGTATGTAGAGCCATTATTATACAATGTGTACGTAGGGAAAAACTTTGAAACAGTACTCATAAAGAATTCTTTTGATATACTGATAACACTCTGAATGCTATCAATAAACTATCAAAAAAAAAATGTATATTGTGAATAGCAATACATAAACAACGGACAAAAACAAGTTAAAAAAACTATTTTAATTTATCTATCTATAATATTGTTTTCACAATTTAGATTGGGCTTAAGTACACCCCACTACGCTGTATTTTTGTTTTATCTGCTATATTGTACTATACTATTCTTTTAAAAGATACCATCATTCTATCATTTTTTATCAATTTCTACAGTATATTTTAGAGTTATTGTGGTATTCTATTTTATACTCGTATTCTCATAGATCTCATTAAGTTATCTTTAGGGAAAACTTCAAAAACCCCCCCTGTGGTTTCGTGCATTCTCACTTTGCTACGCCTGTGGTTTTAGAACATGTATCGAAGTTTACCCCCCTGTGGGTTTACTAGTTTTTATCTTGTTCGGAGAGTTTTTCCGTTAAGGGTGTCTTTTCGTTAGAGAGTCTACTACTTACAAAAAACTTCAGGATAACCATCTAGGTTTTCCTGAAAGTAGTACGCCTTTGAGTGTCCTGTGTAAGTTTTAACGGATTTGTCACTTGGAGTTTTAAAAAGAAAGATAAGTAATCAAAATTGCTCAACCAAAAGATAAAAAGCGGAAATCACAGGGGGGGGCAAATTGACTAGAGATAAAGGGAAAGGCAAAAAGAAAAAAAAAAAAGAAAGAACAGGTGTGGTGTAAATAGAGCCGGGGGCGAGGGCAGAGGCGAGTGAGAATGCAGAAACCGGTAGCAGGGGGGTTTTTGAAGTGGGTGGGTCGGTCCCTTCATCGGTTGATTATTTCGGCAATCTATATATCCAGTGTCTTTACGTGAGATAGGTGATGTTAGTAATAAATTTTAGATTAAAGTCTCTCTT
>NW_017892501.1:0-3953 GCF_001540865.1 Ananas comosus | reverse complement strand
ATGCCGCTAAATAGTATGCAATAAAAACTATTATAAATGCCGCTAAATAATATACAATAACAACTATTATAAACGCCGCTACAATTAATTATAATTGCCGCAAAAAACATACTAAATGATTGATTAATAAAGCTTATAGCAGCAATTAAATTAATATTAAAATACTTGATTAACAACTAAATACTGCAATGAATTGAAATATTAAAAAATATTAATAACCAAAAAGCATTAATAATTTGTATAACAAATAGTCTCAACTTTCAAATTACAATCTCAGAATTCAAATTAAATTTCAAACATAATTTAAACATAAGTTCTAACAAAAAATACTTGTTCAAAATGTAGCAAAAAAATAACAAACACCGCATGTCTTGCTTCCCACTTCAATTTCCACAGCTCTAGCTGATCTGGATCAACCAAAAAGAAGTCATAAAATTAGTATCTGAAATTACCAAATAAAAATCATCATATCAAATTTCTGAAAAATATGAAAGTTAGGTTGTACTGATTTGGTCTAGCTTTTCTTTTCATTTTGTAACAATAGCATTCAAATTAAATAAACAAGCACATCTGAAAATGAACATGAGAACAGCGAAAAGAATTTCAGGCCAATATCACCAAATAGGTTAGATTAATATCTAGATGTGAGAAACTAAAACTACATACAGTTTATCCTAGGAACCTCAGAATCAAATTAAACCAGCAAGTGCTGAACACCACTTCAAAAGCATAGTAAAACAACCATATCTCATCTTCACCTTACATGAGTTTACATGGAGAGTAAACAGTGAAGAATGACTAGCCATAGAAACCAAGAGATTAGAGCTCTTCATTACTTTGAGAAATCTTACTGTCAACAAGAAAAGACATGATTTGAAATATGATATCGATGATCAACCATATAGTTATCCATCGGCCATAAAAATAACATCAGTAGACTACTCATGTTTAGATCAGATTACTAATCAACTAGAGTCAAACATGAAAGATCAAAATCTGTGAGGACTATGTGTCCATCTCTCTGAAGCATGATATTTTTTGGCTTTAGGTCTCGATAGATTATACCTGCAGGAAATGGAAGGAAAAGAAAAGGAAATTGAATCATGGAGAAACATCACAGGTCCAATGCAAAGTTAATAGTCTATTCTTACTCGCTAATAGTAAAGAGTTTTAGGGTTACAAATTTGAATTATTCGCATATGAGTATCCAATCCACTTCTTAAATTGATCACAGAGGAATGTAGGATGACTAGTAGGTGTTGGCCCCTTACCTTGGCAGTCCAGGTACTCGAGTGCGACAATTACTTCTGCAGCATAGAATCTGAATTCATCAAAATTTTCTATTATCAGTTATAAGCAGCTATAAGCACTGTATTTTAATTAGAATTTGAAAACCGCAAAGTCCTGGTTCAGAAATCAAAATGCTCAAGTATCCTGGTAGATTAGAAATACTCGAACTACGATCCCATAAACAACTATGCAAGTATATGGTATATAAGCATAATGTGAACTTGATAGTGGATGCTACAGAAGACAGATATCAGCATAAACTTACTATGCCTTGTATTATTTTTACAGTGGCTCTTATCAAAACATATCTTCCTCAAAAATCACGTTGTGACAGAGTTTAGCAGTAAATTTTTCTTTTTTTCCCAAAGGAAAGAGCATAAAATGTTAGCAGTGAACATTTTTTCTTACAGAGGAAAACATCTGTGTATAAGCATAATGCTTCATCTCAGACCCATTTCTTATGGGGCCTCTTGGCATTGTCTCTCTTTTACTTTTCTATAGGACAGACTGAATAAAATTATTCGGCCGCCATTTTTTAAGTGGCTACAATATGTAGGGCCTATCCCAAATTTCTCAAAAAAAAAAAGTTCCAGGGACAGAAGATTGATAAAACTGAAGTTAAAATAAAACGGGCCGAGAAAAGCAATGCATTTTATTTCCTAAATGACTATAGGCATGCACTTCTACTTCATACAATAAATCTTCAGGTTTCTGAACATGAAAATAAATTATCACCATGACTGCATGGAAATTATAGAATGCAAAATGTGAAGGTTAAAAAAAAAAAATCTAAAACCTCACCAAATTAGCATCTGGATGTTCCTTCACTGCGTCATCTACATTATCTGCTGTCTCTTTGACCTGAAATGTTTTCATGTAAGTTGCTGCAAAATTGCTTCCAAATAACAGAAGTTTTAGATGTTAAGTCCATAACNATGGAAATTATAGAATGCAAAATGTGAAGGTTAAAAAAAAAAAATCTAAAACCTCACCAAATTAGCATCTGGATGTTCCTTCACTGCGTCATCTACATTATCTGCTGTCTCTTTGACCTGAAATGTTTTCATGTAAGTTGCTGCAAAATTGCTTCCAAATAACAGAAGTTTTAGATGTTAAGTCCATAACTTAATCCTAAGATTGCAAAAGTCTGAAGCTAAGAAAGCACTAACTATATATACCAGCTTACCAGGAAGGTGATTGAGGTGATTGCTAATGGACGCATCCCAACTAGGAGATTATCCCAACTAGGAGATTGCCTAGAGATATTAATGTCATCTTCTAAGGAAAAGAAGCTTAAATATCTAACAGAGAATATATATATATATATATATATAATGCTCGCTTTTGGCAAATGTTGCCTACTCAAAAATGATGTACCATAATCCACAACATAAACAGCATGGCAAAATTCAATAGTGCTAACAGCCAGTAACAGTCAAAACAAATACATCAAAACTTCATACATTTCTATCCAAAGAAAACTTTACACGAATACTAAACGACAACAGTGAAAAGAAGGCGATCTAGCATCCATATGCTTTCCCCCAAGCATAATATAAAGACCAATTTCACCTTCTAATATATGCAGAAACCCTTTTTCGATTAGTGGCAAAATTTGGTCAAGATAAGCATTACAAAGACAAGAAATACTTTTGCAATACTATCAAAGAAAACAACGACATATAACATATAAATCTAGCTTTTTATATGGATTTCAACATCCTAAAACAATTTCTAGGGCTTTAGGAATCTCCACAATCGAGATAAAGAATTAGGATTTGGAAAGCTACACTTGGAAATTCTGAGGAAAATGCAGTATTCAAAAGTTGGAAAGCTAACCTGACCACGATTTTTCCTGTCTCTCTGGACTTCCAAATCTTTTACAAGATTCAACTAGACATCTTTCACCTTTCCGCCATGCCATTGGACAAACTGATGATTATGCATTATTAGCCAAATTAAAATAATTTAAGTTCCATTTAGTACCAAAATTACATATCCAATGCCTTTTAGCAACACAAACCTCTTAAAAGAAGGAAAAAAAAACTGGTTGCAAGTACCTCAACAATTAATGATGAAGAAATCCGCAGCTACTACCACTGAGCGCACTTTTCTCCGCAAAATACAACTGATCCATCTACAAATATGAAAATTCAAACATCTAAGCTCCATGTATTAAGTTACAAAGATTATTTCTAACAGAATCTGTTAAAAATTGCATCTAAAGTTTGATCGATCTATTAGATGCTTTCATAGCTACAGGATCCAAAATTTAGAGTTCTGGGAAAGTAGTTGAGACACTGTAGCATTATTTCTAACAGATGACACCACATACAAATGAACTGCTACGTCATGTTCGAAAAAATGCCATATAGTTAATTCAGGATCAATTCAACAAAAAAAGAAATATCTTTCTTTTGAAGCTTCTTGAAAGCAAGTTGTGCATCTCTGTTTGTTTCAAGTTCAAGAAATGCAAAGCCATGATTTAACTCTGGATTATTAGGATCAGCCATAACTGTGACCGAGTCAATCTTTTCAATGCCTATTTCCTGCAGCAGCTTTAAGACCTGGACAATAAAGCAACAAAATGATGAAAGCTAATGCATTAGCAATAGCATTGTGAATGACAAAAATAAATTCCAATTTATCTTTATTGATTTTAA
>NW_017892500.1:2537-3969 GCF_001540865.1 Ananas comosus | reverse complement strand
AGGCCGCAACTGAGTAGTCTAATGTTGTTCCGGTTTTGGTTCTTGTGAACGTTGACATCGATACGTTGCAAATTTAAACTCTTGGGGCATAATAGAACAATATAATTAGGTTTTACTCTTTATTCGATTAAATGAGAAAAAGTACTGTTTGCAAAGTTGTACTGTTAGAGCGCAACTGAACAGTCTTGTCACACCCCGACCCCGAAACCAATTCGGTCCGGTTCGGGCGCGTCAAACAGACGCCGAGCGGACAGCACCTCCCCTGTCCGCCCAAGGCCAAGCAAATGATCATGTACAAGAATTTACCCAGGAATCAATTCATGCATACACGATCACGAGGAGCACGACAAGTGCTAACAGATAAGAGCAAGGTACAAGTATACGGCATACAAGTAACAATAAAGAGAGGACATCTATCTATTATATTCATTGAACCTCTTTAATACATCAATTTACATTTAAACTTCCAAAATATAACATAAGCTTACATTTTCAAAATGAAACCTCACACCCTATACATCATCTACACTCTCAAAATACATCGGGTAGCTCTAATGTATAGGAAAGTAAGCTAATGCAACTAGGGCGCTAGGCCCTTACCGCGATCCTCGTCGGGTGAACTCGCGCTCGGCCCTGCATGTCACGCCCCGCGACCGCTACCAATTCGGTCCGGCCCGGGCACGTCGAACAGACGCCGAACGGACAGAGTCTCCCCTGTCCGCCCAAGGCTAAGCGAACGATCATGTACAAGAATTTGCCCAGGAATCTATTCATAAATACACGATCGAGAAGCACCACTAGTGCTAACAAAACGAGAGCAAGATACAAGTATGAAAATATACAAGTACATAAAGAGAGAAGATGCTACCTATTGCATTCATTTAACTCAATACATTTACTTACATCTTTAACATTCTTCCAAAATATAAGTACAATCTCTCAAACCTCACCCTATACATCATCTACTCTCAAACATAATAAAAAGGTAGAGCTAATGCAAAAGGGGTGGATAGCTAATGCAACTAGGGCGCTAGGCCCTTACCGCGATCCTCGCCGTGTGAACTCGCGCTCGGCCCTGTAGTAAAATAGGGGTGAGAACTAACTTCCTTAGTTCCCAGTGGGTTCGGCCGCCGACTCCGCCGAGCTCCCCACTAGGTCCAAGCGGGCAAAAGTAGATAATCGATAGATAGATATGGAAAGCTGTAAAGATAGGATAGTGAAGCTATACTACTATGCCCAATCATAAATATATGAATGCATGTACAATAAAATGGTAAGCAACTAGCCTGTCATCATGTCCAAAAAGTAAGCTATGTACTTGTTCATCAATCTTATTAACTTGTTTCTCAATCTCGTGGCTTCCCTAAAGGAGCCTACTGCTCACTAGCCATCTCGAAGGTAGGGAGCAGAGCCAAGCATCACGCTCAACTGG
>NW_017892500.1:0-797 GCF_001540865.1 Ananas comosus | reverse complement strand
GGTCCTTGCCTGAGAGACCGGTCCCTGGGAGACCGGTCCTTGTCCGAGAGACCGGTTCCCGAGAGCTGCACTTTCGGGACTTAGCCAAATTTCGGCTTTTCTCGCTGGGCCAACGTTCGGGAACCAGTCCCTCACTACCAGGGACCGGTCTCATCAGACACCCTCGCGGCCCAGCCTGATGGGACCGGTCCCTCCCTGCCAGGGACCGGTCCCCGAGAGCATTTCTGCCCCAGTGCAGATTTTGCACTGGTGCTCCCGCGGACATTTCTTTAATGCACTTTATGCATTATAATCACCTTCGGACTTTCCGAAGCCTACGCACTCGACAACTAGTCGATTCTAATCGAAGTCTAATCCTCGTATTTCGAGAATTCACTTCCTCACATCCTCCCCACCTTAAAAGAGTTTCGTCCTCGAAACGAACTCAATACTTCATCTTTTATTTAGAATCTTAAACTCCAAATTCATACCTTGATTCACTCCTCAAACAGGTGAGGATGATTCGCCTTTATCTTCTCCTCGAGCTCCCAGGTGGCTTCGCGGTCGTCGTGATTGCTCCACGGGACTCGAACATAAGGAATTTCTCGATTTCTTAACTTACGCACTTCACGAGCGGTAATCGCCACCGGAAACTCCTCGTAACTTAGATCTTCCTGAAGCTCCGGCGGTTCATACAACATTGCGTGCTCGGGATCGGGTATATATTTGCGGAGTTTGGAGACGTGGAATACATTGTGCACATCCGCGAGCTTTGGCGGCAACGCGAGTCGATAAGCCACCGTCCCAATCGGCTCCAA
>NW_017892499.1:3323-3972 GCF_001540865.1 Ananas comosus | reverse complement strand
TGTTTATGGTGATTCATACTTAATTATAGATTTTAGAATCATGTTTTCAAGTTGTAATTGATTAGAAAGTTTCTAAGAGCTTGTAAAACTCGAAATAATGCATTTTCAGCAAAAATTGCATTGTTGTACCGGTACAAGGGTTTATCTGTTCCGGTACAAACATCAGCGTTTACGCAGAAAAGTTTGATGGTTGTTCCGGTACAACCATCATGGCTGTACCGGTACAAGCCCTGTTCCAGAACAAGCTGCAGCCTATCCAGGGTATAGAAGCTTCGCAAAAAAATCTTCCGTCATGCTGTACCCTGGACAGCTTTCCTTGTTCCGGTACAAGGTGCTGATTTTGGAAAGAAACTTTCTAATCCTACTTCGTTTTGATTCTAAAGTCTATAAATAAGCTATTGGGGTTCTCTAACTCATTAAGCATTATAAGAATACATGTTTGAGAAACCCTAGAGGCTCGAATTTCATTCTAAACCTATTTTCTACAAATTAGCCTTTTTAGATCAAATCGAGATAAGTTTCGCATTCGCTATATGTCGATTTGATCTAGTTTTCGCTTGGAGTTTTCTTCCTTGGTTTTCTACGATACTCCTAAGCGAAGGATCACCATAATCATGATGCTCTTCATGAACGGCGTCGTGGATTCGGC
>NW_017892499.1:0-2829 GCF_001540865.1 Ananas comosus | reverse complement strand
ACGTGAGGGCGTGGACAACCCGGAGGGTAGCGCGAAGATTCATAGGAGGTTAAGAGAGGTTGAGTCCGTGGAGTCGGTAATCACCTTGTAATCTTTTCTCTTAGTGAATTATTTTTTCGCATGTTGGTCCCGTGGGTTTTTCTCCAAGTTGGAGTTTTCCCACGTAAATCTCGGTGTGCTTTTTATTTTCCGCATTTATTTTTATTGCATCGAGATTTATGGTTTTTGGCCGTTCACCTATTCACCCCCCTCTAGGTGATAGATACAATCTAGATAGATCCTTGGGCTCCTCAAAACTTTCATGTGTCCTATGTAAAAATGCATGGTCCACGAAATATGGTCTTGATGGTTCGTTCCCATAATTGGCTCAAGTGGATTCCAACTAACATGGGGTTGCATCGATGTTTCCATTGATTCCATCCTTCTGATGTTAATTGGAAACCGTCATCATCGCCGAACAACAAGTATTTAACCAATACTGAGTTATCGTACAATTCTTCATCATGACATCCGAGAAGAACAATAACACGGTGATTTCAAATACGACAAATTTACACTAGCCGGGGCAACAGATCAGGCATTTATTGAAAATGCAACAGAAGATCAATAATAATATAACGCCCTCTCAACCAAAAGCATGCAATTTCATTAGTTCCGATCTACTTATGAGTATCGGCATTTGCAGCGCCGTCATGTAAATGTATTAATATGTATGATGGCATTCATATTTTTGGTTGGTAAAACATGAAATCAAACCTGATTATAGCACATAGACGTCGCGCAGCGGACACAACCAACAATGAAGAAGCACCGGGCAAGCTTTCAGAACCTCGGCCAACCTCGGCCAATCAAGCCCCAAACACAGGGTTCGGCCAACACAAGGAGCAGAGCAAATAATGGGTCAACACGATGCCCGATTAGCTTACAACCGGTGACCAACAAGATTACTCGCTTCGCGCGGACACAACACAGTCCAACCCGCGGCGACGAGAAATACGAATGGCTTCGGCCGGAGTGGAGGTGGAGGGGCTTCGGAGGTGGAAGGGCTTCGGAGAAGCGCTTCGGGCCGGATGTGAAGGGCTTCGGCCGGAGTGGAGAGGGGTCGGGAGGAGGAAGATCCGGCGGTGAGGGGGCTTCGGGGAAGGGCTTCGGGCCGGCTGTGAAGGGCGTCGGCCGGAGTGAGCCAGATCCGAAGGAGCTTCGGGAAAGGGTTTCGGGCCGGAGTGGAGAAGGGTCGGGAGGAGGAAGATCCGGCGGTGAGGGGGCTTCGGGGAAGGGCTTCTGGCCGGCGGTGAAGGGCGTCGGCCAGAGTGAGCCAGATCCGAAGGGGCTTCGGGGAAGGGTTTCGGGCCGGAGTGGAGAAGGGTCGGGAGGAGGAAGATCCGAATCATCCTCGCCTGTTTAAAGGTTAAATCAAGGTATGAATTTAGAATTTGGAATTCTAATTAAGTTTGGTAGTATTGAGTTCGTTTCGAGGACGAAACTCTTTTAAGGTGAGGAGGATGTAAGGGAGTGAATCCTCGGAATTCGGGGATTAGACTTCGATTAGAATCGACCAGTCATCGAGTGCGTAAGCTTCGGAAAGTCCGAAGGTGACTTTAATGCATAAAGTGCATTAAAGAAAGGTCCGCGAGAACACGAGTGCAAAACTTGCACTGGAGCAGAAATGCTCTCGGGGACCGGTCCCTGGCAGGGAGGGACCGGTCCCATTGGGCTCGGTTGTGGGGGTCTCTAATGAGACCGGTCCCTGGTGGTGAGGGACCGGTTCCCGAACGTCAGCCCAGCGAGAATAGCCGAAATTTGGCTAAGTCCCGAAAAATCAGCTTTCGCGAACCGGTCTCTCGGACAAGGACCGGTCTCCCGAGGACCGGTCTCACAAGCAAAGATTGGTTCCCGAACGCGAAATCCCCTCTGCTCGGAATTGCAGCTTACGGGGACCGGTCTCCCCGAGTTGGGATCGGTCCCTCACTGCGAAAATGCCCAGAGAGGGCTGGTTCTGAAGATGAAAAGTTGAGGGGGCTAATTGCAAAATGGCCTTTATTAGAGGCTGGGGACCCCTCTTCCCCTCTCATTTGCTCTCTCTCCATCTCACATGTAACATACCACATCCCTCGTAAATCGTATCGAGTTCCGTCAACACGAGCGGAACACGAAATTGAACGAGTTAAAGTGGACCCAAAGTACATTGGAGTTCTTAAACGGAGCAAAAAGGGACCCGGAGAGCAAATTTGGAAATCTGACTAAGTCCCAGATTTCGAACTCTCGGGGACCGGTCCTTGAAGGAGAGACCGGTCCCCGTGTGCGTAGCCTACCAGGAAATCCTGAGGCATCCGGTCCCTAGTGATGAGACCGGTCCTCGGGAGACCGGTCCCTGACGGGCAGACCGGTCCCTCGCTGCGCAACAGCCGAAAAACTCAAAAATTTGGCTAAGTCCTGGAAAACCCCCGTTCGGGAACCGGTCCCTGGTCGGCGAGACCGGTCCCCGAAGGCGAAAAATGCCCAGTCTGGGCAGATCAGGGGAAACAAGTGGAGGGGCTTGGATGCAAGTGTTAGCACTCACTAATACTAATAGACTTCTCTCCTCTCGAGGCCCATTTCCACCCGTTCATCACGGGACCATTATCTCTTCTCTCTCTAGAACTCTGCTCTAGGGCTTGGAGAAAGTAAGAAGAAGAAGTGAAGAGCAGGAGGATTGAAGGCTTTGAGGTTCTCTACAAGCTCTCAATACAAGAAGGACTTGAGGAGCTAGGCTAAGGTGAGTTGTTGTAAAATGACCTAGGGTTTGGATTTTGGCTTAGATAATGGGAGCGTTTGTGCTCCTAGTGCTTC
>NW_017892498.1:0-3973 GCF_001540865.1 Ananas comosus | reverse complement strand
GAAGGCGTTCGTGGATTCGGACGTGAGGGCGTGGACAACCCGGAGGATTGCGCGAGATCCATAGGAGGTTAAGAGAGGTTGAGTCCGTGGAGTCGATAAATCACCTTGTAATCTTTTCTCTTAGTGGATTATTTTTTTCGCGTGTTGGTCCCGTGGGTTTTCTCCAAGTTGGAGTTTTCCCACGTAAATCTCGGTGTGTTTTTTATTTTCCGCATTTATTTTTATTGCATCGAGATTTGTGGTTGTTGGTCGGTACACCTATTCACCCCCCCCCTCTAGGTGATAGATACAATCTAGATAGATCCTTGGGCTCCTCAAAACTTTCATGACATAGCCCTAAGTATATGTATTAGGGGTAGTCGATATTTAATTTTTACTCTAGGTATATGTGCCAGAGTAAAAAAAAAAGTTCATGATGAGATTTGGGTATTGGTTCATGAGATTTGAGTATTGGCTCATGAGATTTGGTTCATAAATTTGGATATGATTAATGAATTTGGTGTATGGACTTGGTTCATGAACTTGGATATGGTTCATAGATTTGGTGTATGGACTTGGTTCACGAACTTGGATATGGTTCATGGATTTGGTGTATGGATTTGGTTCATGAACTTGGATATGGTTCATGGGTTTGGTGTATGGACTTTGTTCATAAACTTGGATATGGTTCATGGATATGGTGTACGGACTTGGTTCATGGTTCAAGAAATTTGGGTTTAGTTTAACGACTTTTCGGTCGTTTGGATTTGGGTTTAGTTTAACGACTTTTCGGTCGTTTGAAATTTGGATTTAGTTTAACGACTTTTTGGTCGTTTGAAATTTGGGTTTAGTTTAACGACTTTTCGGTCGTTTGATTTTGGGTTTAGTTTAACGACTTTTCGGTCGTTTGAAATTTGGGTTTAATTTAACGACTTTTCGGTCGTTTGAAAATTGGGTTTAGTTTAACGACTTTTCGGTCGTTTGAAATTTGGGTCTAGTTTAGCGACATTTCAGTCGTTTGAAATTTGGGTTTAGTTTAACGACTTTTCGGTCGTTTGAAATTTGGGTTTAGTTTAACGACTTTTCGGTCGTTTGAATTTGGTTGTTTTGGGTTTTGAGGTTTTGTTTGTGGACTTTGGGTTTTTGGTTTATTTGTGGACTTTGGATTTTGGGTTTATTTGTGGACTCTGGGTTTTGGTTTGGCTCGAATCTTTTGTATTTGATTCGAGATGAACCGCCTTAGGTTTGTTTAGTCATTCGGGTTGAACCATTATGCTTTAGTTCAGGATCCATCAAGACTTGGATTGAGTTGGATTCTTTATGGTTGGGTTTGGATCTGACCCACTTCGGTTCGAGTCGGACCCTTTATGATTTGGTTCGGATCGGACCTACTTTGGTTCAAGTTGAATCCTTTATGGTTTGGTTCAGATCGGACCCCCCTTGGTTTGAGTTGGATCCTTTATTGTTCAGATGAGATCCAATTTGGTTCAATTCGGATCGGATCAACTTTGGTTCAAGTCGATCTTGTTCGGCTCGGATTGGACCCACTTTGGTTCGAGTCGGAGCCTTTATGGTTCTGATCAGATTGGATTATATTCGGCTCGAGTCGGATCCTTTATGGTTCAGATGGGATCCGGTTTGGTTAAGTTTGGATCNTTTTGCTTTAATTATATGTGCTAAGGCGATTGACTTAGCCCTAAGTATATGTATTAGGGGTAGTCGACATTTAATCTTCTACTCTAAGTATATGTGCTAGAGTAGAAAAAGGTTCATGATGAATTTGGATTTAGTTTAACGACTTTACGGTCGTTGATTTTGGGTTTAGTTTAATGACTTTACGGTCGTTTGAATTTGGGTTTAGTTTAACGACTTTGCGGTCGACTGAAATTGAGATGTTCATGAAAATTGGATTTGGGTTTAGTTTAACGACGTTTCGGTCGACTGAGTTTGGGTTTAGTTTAACGACGTTTCGGTCGACTGAAATTGAGATGTTCATGAAAATTGGATTTGGTTTTAGTTTAACGACGTTTCGGTCGTTCGGGTTTAGTTTAACGACGTTTCGGTCGTTTGAATTTGGGTTTGGGGATTTTATTTGTGGATTTTAGATTTTGGGATTTATTTGTGGACTTTGGTTTTGGGATTTAGTTGTGGACTTTGGGTTTTGGGATTTATTTGTGGACTTTGGGTTTTGGAATTTTTTTGTGGACTTTGGTTTTGAGTTGGCTTGAACCTCTTGTATTTGATTTGGGATGAACCGCCTTAGTTTTCACTTGGTTTACCCCTTTTAAGTTTGGTTTGGGTCGACCGTTATACTTTAGTTCGGGACCCATCAAGACTTGGTTTGGGTTGAACCGTTATGTTTTGGTTCGGAGCCCATCAAGACTTGGTTTGAGTTGGGCGACTTCAAGTTTGTTTGGTCGGTTTGGATTTGGTTTGGGTTGAACCGTTATGCTTTGGTTCGGGACCTATCACGACTTGATTTGGATTGAACCGTTATGCTTTAGTTCGGTTCGAGTCAAATCCTTCATGGTTTGGTTCGGTTGGAGTCAGATGCTTTATGGTTCGGTTCGAGTTGAGTTCAGTTCGAATCGGACCCACTCCGGTTCGGATCAGACTCACTTTGGTTCAAGTTGAATCTTTTATGATTCGGTTCAGACAGGATCTGGTTCGGCTCGGATCCGGTTCGGTTCAGTTCAAATTGGGTTCACTTTGGTTCAGGTCGAATCCTGTTCGGTTCGGATTGGACCCACTTTGGTTCGAGTCGGATCCTTTATGGTTCTGATCAGATTGAACCGGATTCGGTTCGAGTCGGTTCAAGTTGAATGCTTTATGGTTTGGTTCGAATCGGCTCCATTTCGGCTTGAGTCGAATGCTTCTTGATTCGGTTCAGACGGGATCCGGTTCGGTTCAGATCGGATTTAGTCTGGTTTGGATCCAAATCTGCATGTGAATTAAGATGGATTTCGAGCTCTACAGGTTGTGGGCCCGAATTTGCGTATAGGCTTTGTGCTTTATTTGTTCATTGGACTCATGATAGATTGAAACATTTTCAAAAATGATTCAAACCAAATTCCTCAAATTTTGTTCATTTGTTTTTTTTTATTCTTTTTTTTTTTTGGGTCCAAATAAACGAAGTTGATCACGTTGAGCCATACAATCGGATCAAACGAAGATGGCGAATAATGCGAAAAATGCCTATCACGAAGATGACAAATCAAAATATGTTCATCATTTCTTTAATTATTTTTTTTTTATTTGATCGGTCCGAGCCTATCGCGAGGATGGTCGTGTTGATCAAGTCGAATCGTGCCTATCACGAAGATGGCCGCTCGATCAACCCTTTCGACCATGTCGAGCCTATCGCGAAGATGGCCGCACGGTTTACGTAGTAAAATAGCCGGAGCTCGATCAACTCTTTCGACCGTGTCGAGCCTATCACGAAGATAGCCGCACGGTTTACGTAGTAAAATATCCGATGTTCGTTCGACCATGTCGAGCCTATCACGAAGATGGCCGCACGGTTTAGAGATTAGCGACGCATACACACGGCGAAAGTGACGATTTGATGTCAAATTTGATCGGTTCGAAACCTATCACGAAGATGGTCGGGTTGATCAAACTGACAAGCAAATCGCACTTACACTATTCGTATGCATGCACGTCTCTTGTCGTCGTAAAAGTTGTCGTCGTCGAAATCATCATTGCCGTCGTTGTCGAAGTCGTCGTCGTCACACCACTGTCGATGTCGTCGTTAGCGCACCATTTGCTGACGTCGTCGCCGTTATCATCGTCGTCGTCGCGCCGCCGCACATGAAAGAGCCAATTCCTCTTTTTTGTTGGTACGGTGTGGAGAGGGGGTGTGCTCACATGCACACCTCCCTTTGTTGCTGCTGGCGCGTAGGAGTAGAGAGAGAGAGAGAGTTGAGTGAAGACCCCATTGTACATGCATGAAGATTTTTTTTTTTCGTTGTTCTTCTTCTTTCTTTTTTTTTTT
>NW_017892497.1:1981-3974 GCF_001540865.1 Ananas comosus | reverse complement strand
AAATTCTTCTCTACAATTTATGAGTAAGTTTTTTTTTTTTACACTTTATTTTTGCTTCATTGTTAGGTACAAGCTTTTATGAGTTGCATTAAAAAAGGTTAAGTTACACTCAACTTAAACTATCCTCGCTCTTTTTTTTTATTGAAAAAAGCTCTTTATGATAGAGTATTAGATGGCAAATTGTATTTTATTTCCCTCTTCAAAGTTTGTAAAGTTAGAAAGAAATAGAACAAACAAAAAATATGGACATCTTTTTAGTTTTATCACAGAGAGGTGGTCCAAAACGACCGGCGCAAAGTTCTGCGACAGTAAAAAAGCACGTTGCTGGTTGTCCGTGTCAAAAGTTCCTTCTTTGCGGTACGCAATTGAAAGTCAAGCTATTGAACACGAGTTAGCCAGAAATAAAGAAAAAATAAATTTTAAAAAAAGAAAAAAGCAAAAGTAATAATAAAAACAACTAAAAGTGCACACTCCTCACAAATATAGAAGCAGTAATCACTAAACATTTTCTATAAAATCTAGTTTAAATAAAATAATAAACTCCATTCTTTTACAAACTTATTTCTCTATGTCCCCCAAAAAAGGATAAAAAAAAAGGAGAGAAAAAAAACTCAGTAAGTTCCCTATTACCTCATTGTATAATTCCATCTCATGGATAATGGTGATGGTGATAGTACCATTGCCGGTGCCAGCAAGACGGCCACGATGTTGTATGTAAAGTTGTTGCAATCTTCAACTAATGAAACAAAATAGAGAAAAAAATTAACACTTTAGTCAATTCAAAGAAAAAAATTTTAAAAAAAGAAAAACCCAATAACTTTTATTTAAAATAATATTACCTTAAGAATCCAAGTATGGTTTGTTGATGATGACCAGTAGATGAGTGCTAGGGTGATAATAGTGAGTAAGACCTGAAGATGAGAACATAAGCTCTTGGAGGCTTCTAATTTCTAATATTATTTATGAAAAAGTTCAAAAAGGAAAAAAAAAAATAGAAGCCGCTAGTATTTTACAATAGAAACAAATTGGAGAAAGAAAAGAGTTTTTAGATCACGACACCCACCGCGCGTCTTTGGGTGCGTCATTGGCATGGCGGCTGGCCGTGGTAGCTGACAGAGGCGGCGACGGAGGCAAAGGTGGAGGTTGATGGCGGCAAGGGGCGGCGGGGCGACGTGCACGCGGTCGAGGCGGAGGCCGGCGCCGTGGAAGGTGAGCGACGTGGACGCGGTTGAGGCGGAGGCGGCGATGCCGACGTCATGGTTGCAGGTTAGAGAGGGAGAAGGAGAGGGTGAAAAAAATGAGAAGAGAAGAGGAGACGAAAGGATTCACGATGAGTCAGGCAGAGCAAAAAAAAAAAAAAAACTAAAAGAGGAGGAAGTCGGAGGGACGGACACCAAAAAAAAAAACAAAAAAAAAGCGGAGGGACGTCCCGTGTGAATTGAAGTGGAAATCAAAAGAAAAAAATAAAAAAATAAGGTCATCTAATAAATTATTATTATAAATAATTTGAGAGGAGGTGGGTCCCATCTCTTCCTTAAAATAAGGAGAGAGCTTGAATCCCACGGGGATTAATAGATGTTATAGATAAAGGGGCAATTTCACTGCTACCCCTCTCAAATATGTAAATATCGTAGATACCCCTACAAAATTGAAAATATCATATATACCCCTTCAAATATAAAAATTTTTCAAAACTATCCTTTCTTCTAACGGCTGTTATTATAACCATGGTTAAAATTTGGTTAAATAAAGGTTAAGTAACAAAATGACTAATTTAGCCCTAAAAATGTTAGGTGTTGTTTTGATAGCAAATAATTAAGGGGCAATTTTATAAGTACCCTTCTAAATTTTAAAAATAACATCTCTAGAACTAATTATTAGTGAGTAAAAAATAAAGAAACCCCTCACCTATAGATCATTTTGAACTAGACCCTTTTAAGTTTTATTTTTTAACATTAAGAGACCTTGAACTATCAGTTTTTCTTTATTTTGA
>NW_017892497.1:0-1185 GCF_001540865.1 Ananas comosus | reverse complement strand
AGTACAAATTATGTCATTTTTTTTAATAGTGGATTAATTATTATTCCATCTTTATAAACTAATGAAAATCCAATTTTCAGTACAAATTATGTCATTTTTTTTAATAGTGGATTAATTATTATTCCATCTTTATAAACTACTCTTTCTTAGCCATTTATGTATCATAATTTATGTGTACGTGCCTCACCTCCACTGTCAAGTTCGAAGTTATGATTTATCTATTTTTTGTTTATCTTAGAGTTAATTTGTTACTCATTAAAACTTTGTCGATAGGTTGGATAATTTTAAAATTAAAATGATAAGTTAGAAAGTTAAACAGACTAAAATCAGTCAGTTGCTATAAAATTAAAGTTTAAAATTCGATTAATAAATCAAATTTTTTAATTATTAACGTTCTTAACATACTTTATATAATTAATTTAGACTTTCCTCTTTGTTACATAAATTTAAAATTTCGGTTTAACAGCAACTAATTGACTTTAGTTTACTTAATTCGTCAACCTATCATTTTAATTTTAAAAATTTCCAACCGATCGGTAAAGTTTTATCAGATACCACTTTTAACCTAAAAGTAATCAAATATTTCTACCTTATTATTAATTAAGTGATAATTTTTTTTACTGTATTAAACATGACTTTTAACCTAAAAGTAATCAAATATTTCTACCTTATTATTAATTAGGTGATAATTTTTTTTACTGTATTAAACATGACTTTTAACCTAAGGGTGCGTTTGGTTCGCGCTATCTTTTAAAGATTTCTAGTAATCTAATGAGAATAAAAAAATATGACGGTGTTTGGCTAAACGCACTAAGTAATCTAGTCAGTAATATTGGATTCACTTGGGAATATGATTCACCCCAAAGTACTAATCTCATTCCCTTGAGGGATGATGGGTATCCTCATATTAATGAATTTGGGTAATCATAATAGATCTAATATCTTTCTTTCTTCCTACCCGCCTGCTAATTGATATTATTTTTCTTTACACTCTAACCTTATATCTCTCTCTAAACTTATTTTTCTCTCTAAAATTCAACTTTTTTTTCTCTCTCTAAACTAAGCTTTCTCTCTCTCTCTCTCTCTCTCTTTCTAAAATTTCAACTCTCTCACTTCCTCTAATTTCGACTATATTTTTCTTTCTATTTTTTTAATTATGCTCTCTCTCTCTCTAACTTATACTCT
>NW_017892496.1:0-3981 GCF_001540865.1 Ananas comosus | reverse complement strand
AAAAAAAAAAGGAAAGGAGGTTTTTGTTACAGTAAAACAATTTTAGCGTGTACGGATTTTCTTAAAGCTTAATTTTATATACATATTATTTTTCAAGAAAAAAAAAAAGAAAAAAATTCTGCTGCAAAATTAATTTCAAACAATTTTGCTCTAAGTGGAATTTCAACCCACAGTTTCTAAAAGCACGGTTTTTGAGCGAGATCACCTAACAAGCAGCACTAATACTATTGCATTTTTTTATTGTTGCTGTCGTTGTAAACTCTATTTGTTGGATTTAATATCACAACTATCTAACTTCTCAGCATGACTGAGTATACAACAGCTAGCACATATTTACTGTGATAATTTTGCTGATTGTATTTAATATTTTTATACATTGCTTGCAATATATTGTTTGCAAACAAATTACCTAATTAAAATCAAATATTTTAAAATTGTTTCTGCAATCTATTTATTGTTGAACTGAATTTGTTAAACATGATTAAATTTCATAATTTTTAAATTTTAGTATATCTCTATAATTATGCGGGAGGTTCTTTTATTAATTTGATAAATTTTGATATTATGATTGCTCTACCAATTTCATTTTTTTGTGATCTTAATGTTTAGCTTATAAATGAAATTGGTAAGTAGTAAATTCTAAAATTATCAGACATATTAAGTTGAGAAAAAAAAAATTTATTAGATGGCTAACCTCTTATAATATTATTTTTTTGAGTTTTATCATATCTAATCAGAATCTTGCAGATTACTTGACGAAAGGCCTGAAGAGGACTATGGTCCTACTGTCATCGAGGGGGATGGGATCTTGCCCATAAAGGGCCTTCCTGCAGTGGGAACCCAACCTTTGTGATAGGAGATCCCTTGAAGAAGGTTCAATGTGGTAAAAACAAACTGTCAGATTGGTCAAAGAGCACTTTCTTCAGTCTATATAGAGGAGCTTTAGCTCCAATTCCATCCCTATGGTGAGTAGTGCTCTGTGTAGTGGATTAGGTTGAGCTGAGAGCTCTTAATAGGATCCAAGGCGGTAATTTCCGCTAGATGTGACTCTACATACATCCCTAGAGGAAACCACCTATATAAGAGTATCGGTATGTGGCCGCGGCTATGTGAATGGGCTATCCATAGAAACTCTTATGAAAAATCAAGGTACTGTGAATGGCCATTAACGCACAGACCCGCGACGGAGAATTCTGTACTGTGTGTGTGATAGTTGAAGTCAGGGTCAAAGGAACGTAGTTCAAGACCTGGTTCACTCCGATTCCTTCTGATGGAAACTATCTACACTAACTGAGGTTAAGTCTCTTAAAAACACCTCGCCTATTGCATAGTATAAACACCCAGTGACTTGTTTGTTCATTTATTTATTTTATTTTTGAGTTTAATTATGAGATTTTGAATTTTGTGGGGGATTGTTGGAGAAAATCCAAAATCTCTAAATATCATTTAATTTTATAATTATTCTCATTTATTATCTTTTATTATGTTAATTAATTAGATTAATTAAATTAAATTTATTTCTTCTTTATGCCACATAAAGGCATGAATTAAGTGGGATGTTGGAAACGTTGGGTATCCAATGTTTCATTCTCTCTCCATTATATATACAATGGATTGCACTGTTCATTATAGATATGAACATTGCTGAGAGAGTTAAGTGAAAAAATGAAAGAAGAAATTTTATTTAATTTATTTTTTTATTGTCTTTGATATTTTTATCATCAGGTGTTGAAAGAGTCTTCGTCAACCCTCTTAACGATCGTGCTCGCAGAAGGAGGAATTCCGGTCGTACCTTGGGACCGTGTTTCCGGTTAATCCCGGACGTAAGGATGGAAATACGCCTTAGGGCAGTGCCTCGCACGCTTCCGGATCAATTAAATATTTATTTGAATTTAGTGATCATCTGTAAGTTGATTTATTTATTTTCATAATAAATTTTAGTTAGATTTAAATCGCAATCAGATTTATGTGCGGTAATTGTTCCAACACAAATACAATTAAGTTATAACATTTTGGTCCAATGGATCGGCCCCGATAAATTATTAGATCTAGGATGTCCAACTAATTGAACTTTGGATCGAACCGAGATAAAAATTAAAAGGGACCTTTACTTATGTTATTACCATTGAAGACTCGAGTATGGATACCATGGACAATTTTGAAATAGATTACATGTGAGGATTATTTAATTTTATAAACTGAACCAAATATAATAATGCTATATACACTACAATTCAGTATTAAACCGAACGCGCTAACATAGTATAAGTAGTAATCTCATTGCGCTAACACAGTATAAATAGTAATCTCATTCAGAAATTTAAGATATCTGGATATGTTGAAATAACCTATAAATACTATTTTTAATTTTTAAATTTATTCTTTGATATCCAAAATGTCCTTCTAAATCTCAAATCTCATTAGCAAATCCAAAAATGTTGGGTATATTTGAAGATCCTTTTGAAAATCAATGAGGATATATTTTGGTCAATAAAAGGTAATATTAAATACTTTTAAAGTTTTGAAGAGTATTAGATATTATCCCTAAAAATAAATAGAGTAGCGCTTCTATACTTGTTATTTTCTACCGTTTATTCAGTCCTTTCCAATGGCTCAGAATTATTTTTTTTTAAATTGTGACCTGTAATAGCTGGTTACTTTGGGAGAGGTATCGGTTACCAAGTATCTTAAAGAAGCATATTTTTATCTTTTAATACATGGATAATTTAGTAATTTTATCTCACTATATTATCAAAATCTTTATTCTTTTTGTTTCCTTTTTCTCTCTCTTTGTTTCTTTACAAATTCAATTTGTAAAGAACTAAAATTTAAAAAATCAACTAAAAACAGAAAAATTTTAAAGGTAAGATCAAAATCAATTTAGTAAATCAAATTAATTAGACTGATCAAATTGATAAAATATATAAATAGCTTAGATTTGTTCAATATAAATTTATTTAATTTATCTACATTTCTAATTTTATTTAATTACTCTAATAAAACTCTATGGTGGAGATTTATTATAAGCTTAAAATTTAAATTATACGGTCTAAATTTATTCATTAGTAAGTTTAAATTGCATTACATTATTTAAATTTATTGGAGGTTTCTATTTACTTTTTGGTCCTAAACTTCAAATTTATTTTGTTTTCAACTTATATTTTAAATTACAATACATGATCTTATTATTTTAAAAAAAATCAATTTTTACTAATAAAATTTGAATTAATTTTGCCCATACAATTCTACTCTAAGAATAAATATTACGCCCCGGATTTCTCGTTTTTTCGGGCACGCCAACAAATTAGTCGTATACAAAGAAATTTTTTTCTGTATACGAAGCGATAGCTGTACCTGTAATCATACAATACTACAACCAGTAGTATAAAGCTGCTAAAAGAAATGAAATATATATATAAACAACGGGGGTTAACTATACATACAAAGCATCCAGATATTGTGAGACCCCAGATAGTCCTATATATAAGATATAATAGGGCTAAACTCTTAACCCGGCTTAAGCATTTTGGGTGGTGGCAAGGCCCAAGAGGTTAAGAGAGTTAAGCGTGCTGGGACGGGAGTAGTCCTAGGATGGGTGACCCCCTGGGAAGTCGGGGCGTCACAGATGGTATCAGAGCCAATTACCAGCCGGAAGTATGAGATGAGTCTCGGCTGAGCCATGGTCTGGATGACGGGCTAGCGAAATGAGTCGCACATCGCCTGGTGATCTTGGGCTGTGATTGGACTGACGAGGACGTCAGGGCCTTAACGGGGGGAGTCTGTGACACCCCAATAGTCCCACATCGGATGGGAAATGGGTTGTCATTAGGTTTATATGAGACTTAGACACTAGTAATAATAACTGGGCTTAAGCATTTTGGGCCGACGGTTGGGCCCAACGAGTTATTGTTGCTAGTGGGCTGGGTCGTTACATTTGGTATCAGAGCCGGTTCACCAGCTGGATATGTGTGGCGAGTCTCG
>NW_017892495.1:0-3982 GCF_001540865.1 Ananas comosus | reverse complement strand
AGATTGCACAAAATATGCCAAAGGATGTCAAGATTGTTAGTTTCATAGCTCCATGTAAAGGGTTCCTATTTTCGAGATGCATGCAATCATTAAAGTTTGGCCTTTTCAAGGATAGGTTATGGATTTAATTGGAGAAATTCAGCCGAACTCTTTGGCTGGTCATAAGTTCTTGATAGTTGCTGTTGACTAATTTACTAAGCGGGTAGAGACAAAACCTACTAGATTGGTCACTCAAAAAGATATCATAGATTTTGTAGAAGACTCTAGTATTCATCGTTTCGGAATTTCCGAGACTATTACAACCGATCAAGGAACAATGTTCACAGGAGAATAGTTTTCTCGGTTCATAGAGTCAAGGAAAATCAAATTACTTCATTCATTACCTTATTATGCTCAGGCCAATGGATAAGCCGAAGCGGTGAATAAGATTATTATAAATCTCATGAAAAGGCATATTAGAAAGCACCTGAGAAAATGGAACGAAAAACTTTTCGAAGTGCTTTGGGCATGCCGAACAACGGTAAAGACGACCACAGGCGTTACGCCGTTTTAATTAGTTTACGGCCATAAGGCCGTAGTTCCTGCCGAAATAATGATTCCTTCTTTGCGAGTCGAAAAACAAAAGGAGTTAACGGCAAACGAATACAAAAGTCTAATGAATGAAAAGTTGGATAAAATAAATAAGACTCGATTGATGGCATTTAATCATGTACAAGACTATCAGAACCGAGTAAGCAGTGCATACAACAAAAGAGTTAAGGCCAAGTATTTCTCTATTGGGGATTTAGTCTTAAGATTAATATTTCCAATCGGTCGAAAGGACCAAGGTACGAAAATGGTCCCCAAATGCTTAAGACCATGTTCAGTTGCTGAATCACAAAGGCTAATGCATAGTTCTTAAAAAAATATGGATGGATCAAAGTATAACAACCATTAATGGAAAATATCAGGAGAAATACTACCCATCCATGTGGAAAGTGAATAAAGTTTAGAGTCAGATACATGTATATTGAAATAATATATACAGCCGACAACCGAATCAAATTAATGGGGCTCCCGGGAGCATAAAGAACCGCTGGTATTGGGAAATGGGCTGTTTCCTAACTCAATGAGCTATCGATAGCTCGGGTGTTCAGGACCGACTAAGCGGGTCCGGACCGGACCCTCCTATCGCGTAATAGCCTGAAAAAGAAAGAGCGAAGGTAGCCTACTTTCAAGCTGGAAGAACTGTATAGATAGGAGAGTTACTCAAGCAGCAGCAACAGTAAGGCAAAGCTCAGCTCACCACTCTTTCTTGGCCTACCTAATCCTACCTAAAGTTGTAAATCCTGCTTCTAGAGCTTTTCTTACTCGAAAAATAAGAAAGAATTCTTACCTTTTTCAAACAGAAAAGAGATTTTTTTTACATATATTTTCTATATGGGTTTCTATAGATGAACTCGATTCCCCTCTTTTCGGAATTATACTATATATTTATATATTTATATATAGTATATTCGATATGCGAATAATCTCTTTGAAAGGTAGAGCTAAGACAAAGAAAGGCGCTTTTTAAGTAAGTCAGGGGCGCTGCTTTGGTTAAGTAAAGTGACTATATCTTCACCAATAGAAAAAGTAGGCATAATCCGCGTGAGCTCTTTCATTTCCATTTTCAATCCTTAGTTATAACATATAATTCACGCACGTAGCCCCTCCCTTTTCCTTTTTATCTTTCGCCAGATATTTTAATAAGGAAGAATCATTCCTTATTAAAGGATCCTGTTCTGCCGTATGGGCTTTCACTTTACCAAAAAGTGTAATAATCTAGCCTTATCCTAATCCTAAGCTAAGATCTCGATCGACCGACGGATCATACTAATCCGAAGACGCTGAAGAAGAAGAATGAGAATCCATTGATTCAAGTTTCCAACAGGGTATAAAAAAAATATCAGAATCGGGAAAGTCGACCCAGAAGACCCAGACCTAAGCGCCACGAAGAGAGATTCAGAATACTGATTTAAGTGAATATGAATAGGATACTATTTCTTACACCAACTTTCATATCCTTTATCACATAGCCAATTTCCTCAAAGCCACCCTATTTCTTAGGGAAAATGATCTCAACAGATATAGTCCATAGGTCTAGTATATGCCATGAGAAGGGATAAGCCTGGTCGTCATTTCTTTTTTTAGAACACAAGTCAAAAGTTCTGGGCGTCAATTTTTATAGGAAGAACTGCTATCCGTCCGTCAGTTCTCAGTTTGAATCTAGCCCTTGGTTTTGGGTGGGGAAAAAAGTATTAGCCTTTCAACAAAGTCAAAGGCCTTTGGGGAGAAGAAAAGGCGTATAGATAAGATCTAGGCTCTTATCCTCCGTTCTCGTAAAGTTTCCATTCCTACACTCTTTCTTTTCGCTTCTCCAATTCCTTTCTCGGTAAACGAAACGTAACTCATCTCATATCGTATACGTCTATTGCTTCTTTATACTACAAAAGATTCGTTTATTGTTAATGTGAAATAGAAATTCTGGAAGTCCAATCCTGCCCACTAGAGCAGGAAGTCTATTTATAAGTAATTATTCACGAAGGTGAGCTTGACTTGACTTCTTTTGTTTTCAAGCTTAGAACCTTTTAAAAAGGAAGTATGCATGGAAAGGATCGGCTGATATGGGGAGCAGCATTCTGCTTCCATTGAAGAAAGTGCTAACTCTGAAGTTAGACTAAGCTTAAGCTCCTCGGAAATCCACTTCCCCTTCATTTCATCATGGGGGTGCGGAGCGCATGAAAAGAGTTCATTCTACTGATTTGATTTCAAGTTATGGATTTTCTTCCACTTGAAAGGATTTGCTTAGACAAAAGTGTAAAAAAAAATCTAAAAGTTTAGTTAAGCCTAAGCATCACTCATGTCAGAGCTTTAGCGCTTTTTTCCCCTTTCGATAACTCTCCTTTTTGGAGTCTTTTTCTTGCTATTACTTCTAATTAGTAGGTTAAAACTCTCTTCCATTTTAGATAGTCCGGCTTTCATGCCATCCAATGCCAATAGGGCGAGATAAGTTATAGCTTAGGCTTAGGTAGCTGTGACTGAAAAAAAGTATTCTTTTATTTCAATTTCAAAAAGACCCTCTCCTTTACATCTGACTTTAGAGCTTTCAACTTCAGTTAGAGATGAATTTACAGATTCGGATTATAGTAATATGTTCTATCTTCTGTTGCAGATTAGGCTTCGGAGTCAATTGCTATTCATCTTCCAATTCCATTCAAAGTCTTTTTTCTGAATAAAGGAGATTCAACAACTAGAGATTCAGTTGAAGTGAGTAAATCTACGTATTCAACATCTTGAATGTGAAAGAAATCTCCGATTCTATTGCTTCTGAAATAGCTTTCAATATCGTCAACCAAGGTAATTTCTTATTCCTTTTCCTTTTAGAAAGGGAAGTAACTTATTCGTTATCATATGGATCTTTCTGATTGTAAGGGGGGGAATCATTCAATGTAGTAAAGTAATGAGCTTTCAAAACGATGTCTGCCTTGAAAGCTAAGTGCCCTAAATAGTTGATAAGAGGCCCATTCCGATCAAGAAAATGGATCCTGGTGTTTACGGGAGAAAGCTGAACCTGTCCACTCGCGCGGGAATCCTGGTCGCCAACTAAGAGATGAAAGTCTCAAAGAAAGCTTAACAAAGGAAATATCAAGATGCGCCGCAGTCTTTACTTTCTATTGTAAGCATTCGAAATCTCAGACTCCCTTCATAATTCCATTGCCTATTGGTCTTGATCCTGACTTGATTTTTGATATGAAAAGTAGTCAGCGTGAGCTGCTGTCGGTATTGGGACTCTCCTTCCTTTTGAATGTTACGCTTTATTTTTGTTTTGATCTTATTCTTTTCTTGTTAATTAACATTTTATTCGCGGTTGGTTGAACTCCTTAAAGCAAGTTGAAAGAATCTAAAGTATAAAGACGTAGCTTGCTTTTTTCTAAAAAGAGAAAAGCCCAACTTTAGTTAG
>NW_017892494.1:0-3987 GCF_001540865.1 Ananas comosus | reverse complement strand
CTAGTACCCTAAGGATGTAGGAACAAGTGTCAAACAAGGCTTACGAACAAAGCTAAGCTCAAACATTAAGCTTCTCTAGATAGGTTGGAGAAAACTCACCGAACGCTAAGGAATCCCCCACGAACTCCAAAAGGGAGTTAGATTCCTTCAAATCCAACCTAAATCAAAGTTCTAAACCAATCAATTTGGTTCTAGGAGCTAAAAATCAAAAATCCCCAATTCTAGCCTTAGAATCCAAAATCTAGGGTTTCATTCAAAAGAACCCTTCAAAACTTAATCCAAATGGGAGATTAGGTTTACTAACCTCACAAGATGCTCAAAACCAAGCTCCAAGTCATCTAGGGTTGAAGGTTGATCTCCAAATAAGCTCCAACCAAGACTCAAGCTTCTCCAATGGTGGAAAACCCACAAAAAGCAAGAAGGAGAGAAGGAGAGAGATCAAAACCCATAAAAACCACCAAAAAAAAATGGAGATCAAACCAAGAGGGGAAGACTCACCTTGATTCTCCCTGTTTAGAGCTCAAGGAGAGTAGCCAAGGGGGCTGGGGTCACTTATAAAGGTGTTGCAACAATTGCAAAAACACCCCTCCACGAAACAGCCCCAATCTGCACTTTGTACCGGTACACGGGATTGTGTACCGGTACACAACCCACGAAAACGCAAACCCGAGCCTCGGGTTTGGCCGAAAAGCTGCCTGTGTACCAGTACACGGGCCCGTACCGGTACAGCCATCAACCCCGTACCGGTACAGCAAGCGAACCCGTACCGGTACACGGCCTGCTGAAGGCTATCCGAGAGCTGACCAAAAATCCAACTTTTTGGATTTTGATGCAAGGTTTTAAACCACAATTCTCGGGACTCGAACCATAGGTCGGAACACAGTCAACGACCTACCAGAAAGTCTGGAAAAGTTCATAACACACTCAATCACTCGAACCCCACAATTTGCAAGGTCCAGTGCGTCACACCCGCTGCCCACCGCGAGCCCCTCGGTGGCATCATCATCAACGGCCGCGCTTCCGACCATGCCGCAGGTGGCACACCTGCAAGCTGTCCTGGGGAGAAAAAGACCGTCGCCACTGTCAGGGTCTGATTATACCCTTGCGGACACTCGTCCCGTACATGGCCCGGCTGCCCGCAACGAAGGCATCTACCATCGCGCAGCACACACCGCCGAGCCCAGTGGGAACCACCACAAATCACGCATCCTGGGGAGGATCGGCTAGAGGACGACTTCGAATGGCGCCTGGAACTTGATTGTCCACCCGAATCTCTCGATAGTGGCTTCACCCCTCCCCGCTGACACTCAGAAGACTCGTGCTTCTCGCGCACGAAAGCATCACCGTACTCTGCCAACAACGCTCGATCCAACACCTCCGTGAAGGTCGTGAGCCTAAGGATTTGCACCCTCTCGTAAATCTCCGGTCGAAGTCCATGCAGGAACCAATCGGCCATATCCTTGTCATCCCGTACCACATCCGGGACACAGTTCACGATACGAGAGAATTCCCGTTCGTACTCTCTCACTGAGCGGTCTCCTTGCCGCAACTTCCTGAACTTGTCCTGAAGCTTTCTTTTTTCAGTGTCGGGGAAGTAAGTTGAAAACACCAATCCCTGAAACTCGTCCCATGCCATAGGAGGGAGACTAGGCGATCGATTCCATCGAATGCCTTTCCATTACACTTTTGCCGACAACTTCAAACAGTGCACGGCTAGGGGCACCTTGTCCCGCTCCAAGGTGTACAGCTCCTCGAAGAGCATTTCCATAGCGTCAATCCACATCTCCACGATCTATGGATCAACATTCTCTCCATCGAAAACAGGCGGATCAAACTTCTTGAATGTCATAAGGGCTGCCAAAGCCCGCTCTTTCTCCGCCTCCACTTCCACAGAATCAGAGGCCACTACCCCTGAATCCATCGCCACTCCTGCCGGTACACGGCGCGCTGCTACCGGCGCAGCCACCGCAGTCTGTCGTGCCAACAACTCATGGAGCTCCTTGATCTGCTCCTCCTGTCGCAGCACTACGCCCATGAGCGTACTCGTCTGCTCGCGGAGCACCGGGTCTCCGCTCGCCTCGGATTGCTCAGGGAGATCACCTGTCCCACCCCGCATCGATCTAGACGAAGGTCGCCTACGCGGTGCCATCGTTTCCTAAAATACGACAACTCAATTAATTCTCAACCCTCTGGGTCAAGCACGAGACCATTTAACATTGACTCAAATCAGGCGAAAGTCACGCAAGGGCATCTATTCTCATCACTCAGTTTCATGTTTTGTGCACCCAACATGAACACCCTCGGTTGAGAATAAACCACACCTCGAGTCTACCTCTAATATCCGTCATAGAGGTTTCAACACAACCCAATCAATGAACCTTTCGCCATAAGTCATAAGTCCTCGTCTCTCACGAGCCTTATTCTCCTATGGTTTACTATCCTAGGGTCTCCTAGGTCCATCTAAACCATTGCCCATTCTCTACTTTATGCTCTGATACCACTTTATCTGTCACGCCCTGAGCCCCGCCTATTTAGCCGAGTTCAGGCGCGTCGACAGACCGCCGAACGGACAGAGTTTCCCCTATACGTCCTAGGCGTCGCAATCAATACAATGAACATTGCAAGGGTTCCAACCAGGAACAGATATCAATCATGATTGCATAAGGAAAGTATCACAACATAACACATCCTATGTTATTACATGCATTCACAATAATACATTTACTTTACATCCAACTCCCAAATGCAATTAAGTTATTACATCATTTGCTTATTACAAATTGATACATTGTATTCTTTTCATTTCCCAAACCCCTAGGCTATGTCGACGGGGTATTGCTATCTCTGGTCTCTGGGTAGGGCGCTATCTATGGAGCTACGCCCTTTCCTCGCGCCGCCGCGCCGCTCACGTGCGAACCTGAAACACCCCAAAACAACGTGGGGTGAGAACCAACTCCATGGTTCCCAGTGGGTACGGCCACTCAAGGGAAGAGCTCGACCGATAGGTCCAAGGAGGCACTGCAATCATGTTAGTCCAGAAACATCTACAAATATATATATCATAATGTAATTATGCAACTAACAGATAACATGCCTCGTGATATGCAATATGAATATATGCAACTATACAACTGTATAAACAACTAGTAGATGTGTTGATTCTACGTTTACTTTACTAACTTTAGCTTATTTCATTCAATTATAAGGTTTCTATTACCTTAGGTTCTCAACTCAAGTTCAATTTGCTTCTAAGGTCTCTATTACCTCAGGTTCTTGCCTCAATCACTAGCTTATAAGGTTTCCATTAACCTAATCAAGCTAACAACCCGACTCGGTCTCGAGTCAATCATCCGCAGATAGTCCGCGCACTGGCTGCACATCAGCCTGGCTGTCGTCACAGCCTACCGCAAATCTGACTTAACCATCTGGTGGCGAACTCATCGCATCGAACCCAACAACAACTCAAGTCATGACTTAGCCATCTGGTGGCGAATTAATCGCACCTCACCCAACAATGGTTCAAGATGTGACTTAGTTATCTGGCAGCGACCACGTCGCTCTTACCCAGTAAGGTTCAAGTCAATCTAGGCGGCATCATCCGATAAGCTAAATGGACGAGGAGAACCACACATACCCGTTGAATTACTGCCAGGCGAGGAGAACCACACATACCTGCAGTTAGGATTCGCTTGCCATCTCTTTCACCACAATTTTCACCGCTCCATGTGCGGCCACATCACTAGGGATTCCGGAATCCACTTCATATAGCTCAAGGGTTGGTTTCAAACCCTATAGTATTGACCTATCTAGGTTCAATGTCCTTTTGACCCTAGGTCCAATTGACTCTAGGTTCAACGTCTCTATCACATAACCTAGGTTTACTTAACTCTAGGTTCAATCCATAACCTATGTCCTTTAACACTAGGTTAGATGCCACTCATGATTCATCCTAGGTTCAACAACACTAGGCTCATTGTCATTCATGTC
>NW_017892493.1:0-4000 GCF_001540865.1 Ananas comosus | reverse complement strand
TATATATATAACCCAATAGAAACCTCCCCGTGTTTGGCGGGGGGCTTTGATGGGTCCATTTTTTTTTTTTTTACCCCCTCTCTCTCACTATCTCTCACACACTTTTTTTCCCTTTCTCTCACTCTCTCTCACACACCCTACATTTTTTCTTTTTTTTTTATTTTTTTCTCTCATTATTTTTTTTTATGGTTTAAATTTTTTTGATAGAAATATACTTTAATTTTATTCTTTAATTTTTAATTATTCAATATTGAGACAAATAATATTGAAAAATATTAATGTATAATAGGAAAAAAAGTTATGTTAATAGTTATAATAATTTACTATTATATTGTCTTCTCGCTATACAGCGCCCGCTGCATCGTGCGGGGCCCCTTCACTAGTATTTACGAATCCTAAATTTCTATGATTTGAATTTCTGTGGCAAATCAAACGTTGGAATCCTTAATTCCCGACCTACATTTCTAGGAATTTTCAAATATATCGCAAACCAAGTATAACCCCCCAATAGTCCTTTATCGAATGGCAAAATAATTCTGATTGGGATATATGAGACCTTCATGCTAGTAATATTAATTGGACTTAAGTATTTTGGGTCGATAGTTTGGGCCCAACGAATTATTGTTACTAGTAAGTTGGGTCATTACAATTGGTATCAGAGCTGAACTTGTATGATCCACCTCTAAAATCTCTTAATAATTATAATCTAGGTTTGGATCTGACGAGATTTGTAACCCAATTGGTATCAGAGTCGATCTTGAGTTGTGCCGTGTTCCTCCACAGAGAGAGTTGCTATCCCCAAACAGGCACATTACACTTCTCCTTTGGATCTACATCTTGTTATTTCAAAGTTATATTGTTGTTCTTTCAAAGTGTACTGCGTACACTGAGGCGTGGATGATGTACAAAATTGAATCCAAATTAGGCCACATTCGGAATTTTGCTGCGGCGTGACTGCCGCCAAGGCATTGTTTTCTTGTGCCAGATTTGAACATGGGATAAAGGATTTGCACGCTATCATCCCCCACCGCTCCTCTCATGCTTACAACCCTAGACCCCGACCCAACTTGTTCTGTCCTGGATCCTACCACACAAATGGTCACCACCCAGTTGAGAAGGACCCGTCATGCAAACACTTAGAATTTTCTTTTAGAAAACAACGTACAAATCTTACTTGAATTATAGACTATTTTAATTCGACTATATATCCAACCTTTCAAATTTTGATTTTACCGCTCAACCTTTCAATTTGTTTGATTTAAGCCGGTAAATAGTATTTTGAATTCAAATTGTGAATATGTCATTTACGTTTACAAATTTAGTCAGTATATTTCATATAATTATCATAATTATAAATTGAAAGGTCAAAATTTTAAAAAGTTAGATAAAATAGTTCATACCTCATATAAGTTTATATCCATTTACCTTTCTTTTATTTAAATAAAGGTTTATCGGTAAGATTTGCTTTTGTAGCTTTTTTTTCTTTTTCTTTTTCTTTTTTTTTGACTCTATAGCTTTTTAGAGTTAGCTGCTTAGCTAACTGCCGCTAAAGAAATATATATATATATATAGTTCCATACATTTTCAATGGCCGTAACCGCCGCACTTTTATAACATAAAATAAAAAATAATTGGAAGCACTTTTAGATTTTTTTCTTTTTTGAGGTCCTCAAAAATATAATAATGGTACTTGCAAGTTGCAACCACTACAATACCAAACTATACCTATATAGAAGAGCTTTTTGAAGGGTAATGGTGTAAAATAGATAATTCCTACATATCTTACATTCCGCCAAATGCTCTTCGCTAAATACAAAAAGTTCAACAACTGAGAAATTCCGATCATGTATCCAATTAAAGTGGCGTTGGCATAGAAAATTACGGTGCCAACTAATCAGCTCAGCTCATATGGTCAAATAGAGAGGTGACATGTGATAAACTAACAAGAGCCAAGAAAAGAGTAAAAAGATAAATATATTTTGGGCAGAAAAAATTGAAAGGTGAGGAAGTGGTTTCATAATTAAAAGAATATAAGTAGAGCACCTTCCAAGACAAGAACTATCTAATAACTGCAGGACAACTGAAATTAGGTAATAAGCCTGTAAATAGTGAAAAGTTGCCTGAGAAGTAGGTCTTTTACTATATTGAAGACCATTGTTTTTTAACCACTATTTTCCTTAACCACTAGTTTCCATTTCTAGTATTTACATAATTTTTTACTAGTAGCTTTAGTCACTTAAGATTTTTAATGAAGTTTAATTAGTTCGGCTCTAGCTTACTATGTACAAAATTTTGAGTTTGACTTATTTCTAAAAACCTTTTATGTATTTAGAAAAGAACTCAGTTTAGCATATCTCTTTTCAAACTTTTGAGGTAATTCATCAATCAATAGTGCTTTGATTTAGTCAACAATTGATTCGGTCAACCTGTTTCAGAATAATTCGGTTCCCGCAAATAATTTTGGGATGCTCGGTGGGATATTTAGGTAAAAGTTTTCAATTTTTTCTATATTTTTAAAAAAATTGGAGCTCAGAGAGATATCGTTGAAAATAATAATGATGGAATGCATCTCTGTAATCGAACAGTTCCTAGGCCATTAGGCAGTGAACAGGCGAGTAATGCCGAAAATGCAAACGAGCAACAGTCGGCACTACCTACAGAATTAGAGTGTTGGACATTTGGCTCAACAAGAGCCTAGTCTTATGACTCTTATCCACGCACTCGAGCAAATGAAACTGAGTACTCCAAAATCTAGAAGAAACAACCAACATAATACTACCCGCTTAGACGTGGTACCGTGTTGGCTGCAGGCTGCAGCTGAACTTGTACACAAATAAGGGGGATAGCATCCATTAGGCATATATTAGCCCTAAGCGAACAATTACAAGAAGGACCACAAGGTCCTCCGGTGCTGAACCCGCTCGGGGGACAAAATGTTCGTCAAGCGCTTCCTCCAAATAATAGTCCTGCCGTTCGGCACAATAGTCCTGTCGTTCCAGCAATCGTGCCAGCTCAGCCCTGGATAATACCTTTTCAGGCGGCTTGCAGGCTGGCAAATGTAAATGCAGGCCCTCAATCAGAGGTTGTTAATAAGCCTGTCAGCCTCTAAGAGGCCGTTTGGTTGCATGTAATTACAAATGCAGTATAGTTGGAGATGTATGTAATTGAAGATGCAATAGTTATAATTGCATGCATCATGTTTGGTTGAATGTAGTAGAAATCGCTGCAACTATAAATAATTTGTTTGGTTGCATTCAGTTGAGAAATAATTTTTAAAATTTTATCATTTTATATATATAATGATGAGATTACCTCGAATGTAAAAAAAATTTTTTTTTTTTGTTTAAAAAATATTTAAAGGGGTAAGGTTATCTTTTGTTTAAAATTATTCTCTCCAACTGCTGCATTTGGAACTGCGGCCAATTTGATCGTAGTTCCAAATGCTACAGTTGGACCCCCTCCTGCAGTTCATACTGCAACAGTTGGACTTAAATATATCAAATCAAACACCAAATTTGTATTTACATATAGTTATAACTACCGTGCAATTGTAACTATATGCAACCAGACGGCCCCTAAGTGTAGGCTCGAACGAAGATTGGTACAGGGCCCTAATTTAGCGCAATTTCAAATTTTGTTAATCCAAAATCTTCTCCAGTTTCCCTTTGAACCGAAAAGAAATTAGGCGCAAGCACCACAAGCTGGACCTGTTCCAGTCACAGGAAACAATGAGCTTTACTCTCCTTATCTTATTGAATTTCAAGAGAGGCCTATTAAACTATTTGATAAAATTTAGGTCTAATTGGCAAGCTTTAAAGCTTATAATCTATTTACAAAAATGCGAAAGTTGAGGGGCCTTAGTACCTTTCTACCATTTATTTGGTTACCATCATTCTTGCAAAAATGATCTTTTACACAGTCGAAGCGGCATTCAAATACAACTCAATAATCTTTTCTCGCGAGAAATCGGTGAAATAGCCCTTCCCTGCACTCAAACCCT
>NW_017892492.1:0-4006 GCF_001540865.1 Ananas comosus | reverse complement strand
GGCGGTGAGAGTTGAGACGAGACGTGAGACACGTTCGTAGTGGTCGCTAGAGCTTCCGACCCAGTTTGTTGGTTTAGTTCCTACCCTGTTTACTTTTGTTATTAATAGCTTTAATATTTCATGGTTCAGTATTTCATTATGTTTAGTTATTCAAGATTATAATTGGTTTTCCGAATGAGATAAAGATTTCTGAATTTTCGTAAATAAAAGGTTTTCTACCCCTCGTGGTAGCTTTTTTAAAAGATAAAAGTTTCCGTGTAGGGAACAGTTTTCAAAAGGTTTTTCGTAGATTTATGCTTGAACTATGAATGGTAAATCTGTGATGAATGGTGAATGAATAGTGATTATTTTTTATTCATTATGGTGGTTTTATTCTGGTTATACTCTTGTACTTGTGCGACGCCGTGCAAATACAGGGGAGACTCTGTCCGTGTGAACAGTGGATTTTCTGTATTTGTGGCGGATCTGGCATACCCTAGGGTCAGGTTTTCAAAAAAAAAAAAAAAAAATTCCGCTGTGTTTTAACCTAAAAGGGACCCCGGGGCGTGACATTATGAGAGGGTATAGAAGCTAGGATTCTCTCTTCCTTTCTCATTTCTTGTGTTCTAACCTAAAAGAACACTCTCTCTCCCTCTCTAAGCTCTCATTCTCTCTCTCTAGAAGGGGATCAAAGAGAAGGAGTTGGAGAAGAAGCAAGCTTGGAAGTGGGTTTTCATCTTCCTCATCGTCTTCCTCACCATTGGAGGAGCTTGGTTGACGTAAGCTTCATGCATTTTAATGGTAGATCTTTGGAGCTTTGGTTGTATACCCTAGAAATGGTATATTTGGAATCCTAAGATGCTAATGAGATGATTGTTGCTTAAATCATTAGTTGATTTGAGGTATGTTGCTATAGTGACAACCTAGGGCATCCAAAATGGGGTTTTGAGAAATCTAGGGTTTTGATCTAAATTGAATGGTTGTAAACCTAATTGCTAGGTATTCTGACGCATTGGCTAAGTCGGTTCGACGATTCGTCGAGCCTGTGCAAAGATATTGAAGAAAAGGCCTGTTGAGGTCCAGATTGCCGTAGCTCGCGGCGAAAGCTTCCTAAAATCACAAGAACGGAACCCTAGCCTCCTGTTTACATTAAAAAGTGGGGGGTGTCCATCCCGAAGCAACTGGGCTTCCTTCTATGTCCGAGTTAGAATTGTTGATCATATTTCATATATTATTCTTATGCATTATAGGATGATTGTTGTAGTTGCATTTCGACTTCCTTGCATGCATGTCTAGTAGTGTAGCATTGTGAGCTCGACACTTAAACATAGAATGCATGAGGATTGGGTCGGGTGACATGAGATCCTATAGTGATAAGAATATGGTGAACTTGAATTTGGTAATGAGAACCAATGGATTGTGAACTAGTGTAATGAAAACACTTGGAACTTGGACGAGTGGCATGTAAACAAGGTTAATAATATAACGAGTGGCATTTGGACTAGTGTAATAGAGACACTATAATATGGATGAGTGGCATGTCGATTTAGTGTATTAAGACACATACAACATCATGACATAAACGAGTGGCATCAAATCTAGTGTAGTAGAACACTATGGCATTTGAACCTAAGGATAGTAGATTTTTCCGATTGTCATGTTGTGGACATTATGCATTTGGCATTAGTGCAGTTGAGGCATTGTGGCCCTAGTAGATAGGGTATCCTCCAGTGTGGGGATTGGATCATACTCACATAGTCTGTGTAACCTTAGCGTGGTCGCTCCACTCAAGTAATGAGTTCCAGAGTAGTAGTAGTCGTGTTGGGGCAGACATAGTTGTCCTGCAGACGGGTCTCGGGTCGGTGTATCGCAAATTCTCCCCACTAGCGAGATTTGAGATGTGAGTCAGGGTAGCAACCTTCGGGTTGGCCTTGGGGTAGCAACCTTCGGGTTGGCCATGAGATTGAATATTATCGAGGCATAGTTGCACGACGCACTATGTAGTAGCTCGTTCATTCTGATTATCGAGGCATAGTTGCACGACGTACTATGTAGTAGCTCGTTTATTCATGTGATTACTGAGGCCTAGTATCATGTAGTAGATTATATACTAGGTAGTAGCTCATTTATCGTTCCTTAAGGCATAGTAGCATGTGTAGAGACATTACTATGTAGTAGCTCATTTCTTTATTATTGAGGCATAGTAGCATGTGTAGAGACATCACTATGTAGTAGCTCATTTCTTTATTGTTGAGGCATAGTAGCATGTGTAGAGACATCACTATGTAGTAGCTCATTTCTTTATTGTTGAGGCATAGTATCATGTTGTAGATTCATACTATGTAGTAGCTCTTGCATTTCATTGAATATGAGGCATAGTGCATGTTGTAGAGTACATCCTATGTAGTAGCTCATTCAATTGTATATTGAGACATAGTATCATGATTAGTAGAATATCATTGCTATGTTCATGCATTTCATGATTATAGAGGCATAGTGGCATGTGTATATTTCATTACTATGTAGTAGCTCTTTTCATACCTATCTATCTATCTGTTGCTTATGCCTGCTTAGACCTAGTGGGAAGATCGGCGGAGTCGGCGGCCGAACCCACTGGAAACTATATTTATATAGTTCTCACCCCACTTTGTTGCAGGACCTAGCGAGAGAGTACCGGCAAAGGACCGTGGTAAGGGCATAGCGCCCTAGGTTAGGTAGCAGCTTCCATTTGCATTACCTTTGCCTACATGATTAATAGATGTTGTATTTTGGAGAGCTAGCATGTATCATGAGATGAAATTGTAAAACTTATGTATTCGTTTTGGGAGATGAAAATGTAACCAATATGTAAATGTTGAATGCCTTGTGGATGTAATAGCTAGAACTATCTCTCTTTATGCACTTGTATATTTACTTGTATCTTGCTCTTGTTGACATAGCACTTGTGGTGCTTCGTTGAATCATGTATGTTAATTGAGTTTATTCTGGGCAACTCTTGTACATGATCTTGTTGTTGAGCCTTAGGCAGACAGGGGAGGTGCTGTCCGTCCGGCGTCTGTTCGACGTGCCCGGATCCGACCAAATTGGCGGGTCGCGGGGCGTAACATCAGGGATCTCGCGGTGGGAGAGGAACATGCCGCATACACACGCAGCCGAGACCCCCGATAGGGAGAGGAACATGCCACATACACCTTAGCGCTCAAGATTCTTGCTCAATCACAATTCTCGAAGTTCTTCCGTTGGGAGAGGAACATGTCACATACACTCGCGGCCAAGAACTATCGAGCTCATATGCTGCACTAGCAACCGCTGCACTCGCAGCCGGGATTCCGGAATCCACTTTCACAACTCTAGGGTTGGTCTCACCCTATAGTATCGACGTATCTAGGTCCAAGCCTTTCCTCAACCTAAGTTTAATATATTAGGTCCAATGCCATTATGCTCATAGCCTAGGTTTACTAACACTAGGTCCAATGTTCTTTACTACCTAGGTTCATTAACACTAGGTGCAATGTCACTATATTCCTAACCTAGGTTCATTAACACTAAGTCCAATATCATTTACATCCTAGGTCCACTCGACTCTAGGTTCAATGTCACTATATTTATAACCTAGGTTTACTTGACTCTAGGTTTGATTCTTAGGTTTGATTCTTAATCTATGTTCAATGACACTAGGTTTCATGCCACTCACCTAGGTTTATTTAACTCTAGGATCATTGCCACTCGTGATTCACCTATGTTTATTTACACTAGGTTTCAATGCCAAATGCGCACTCAATGACCTCCTTGTCGAGTCGCTAATTAGCACTTAGTGTTCATCGCTTGGTTCAGCGAGCTGATATGCCTTATTTTTTTTTTAGCAGCATTCTCAGCAATGCCAACATGCATCTTATCTATACATAATATTAGCAATAAATAAACATACATAGTTTGTCTAAATGATCTCATATTGCTAATAGGCATTACCATCTAACACATGGCTATATCATGTATTATGGCAGATTCTTTTCTACTATATATATTA
>NW_017892491.1:0-4006 GCF_001540865.1 Ananas comosus | reverse complement strand
TAATTTTTTTAAAAAAAATTTAGCTTTAGTACCCAACATTTTAATTTTTAAGTAATTTGATGACTCTTAAGCTAATTGCTTATTTTAATAAATTTGCATTTAGAATTTTAAGTTAAAAAGTTATTAATTGATTCAAATCAAATGAATTAAAAGGTCAGATAGTAAGATCAAAATTTTCAAAGATTAGATAGTTAAATTCTAATCTGAGATAAATTTTATATATTTTTACCTTCCCGAAAACACGTGTGACTTAAGACTGACCTGCAGACATTACATAAATATTAATCTAATAAAGTTACAGTCAGAAAATAATATATATATATATATATATATATATATATATATATATATATATATATAACAACTATCAGTGTTTATTTCTAAAAATTTTAGAATTTTATTAGGAGGGTGATTCATTTTGGTGACTGGATTATAGGTGGTTCAATCATAGGCATAAACTTGCCCTTCATTTCTCTCTCTCTCTCCAAAGGATGTAGACTAGTTGCATAATTCTATCTGGAGATAAATTTTTATTGTTTTCCTTCCCGAAAACAACCGTGTCGACTTTAAGACCTGCACCTCGCAGCACCATTATACCAATACTCCCTAATCTTCCAACTCAAGTTAGCCACGTCACGACATCAATCCATACTACTATATAATCAATCCACTATCAGCTTCTCATTCTAAATTTTAGAATTTTATAGGAGGACGGTGATTTCATTTTGGACTATTATATTCCAACTGCGAATCACAATACACAAAAGTAACCGCGCAATCATCTCCTCCTTCTTTCTCTCTCTTTCAACGCAATTAGACATAGCTTACCTTTCAACAAAATACTGCGCATCATCTTCTAAATTAATAAATTCTTGTACTATTCAAACAACAACATTCCGACACGCCACGTGTCGCACCTTTAAGGACCGCCTCGCGCTCACATTTACTAGAACTCATACCTCTATCAAGTTCTCTTACAGTACCAGAATCACAATTATATATAGATATAAATATTATACTCAGATATATCTCTCATAAAACTATCCAGCGGTTCACTATTCTAAAATTGTTTAGATTTATAGAGGCAACGGTGATCACTCTCTATCTCGGAATCCTCAATAGATTGGTCAACTCTACCGGCATTCATTCACCCTTTTTCTCTCTTCTCTTCTTACAAGATAACTCAGATAGTTAAATTTAATCTGAGATAAATTCCGATATAAATAAAAGTTTCTTACATCTCCCGAAAACGGACAAGCTGTCCGACTATTCAGATCTACGCCTGAAGACGTTAATAGGCAATAATATAATTAATAAAGCTCTCCTCCAAGTACAGACAAAATAAGCGCACCTACTATATACTAAAATTACCTTACTAACATTATCACCTATACCCACAATCTCCCAATACTCAAAGTAATAACTATATAATGCTCCTATATATATTATAGTATCTCAAATGCCTATCAGTTATTATTCTACAAATTTCTCTTAAGAGCTTCTCTAATTAGAGAGGGTGATTCATTATTGCAACTATTAGTATATCGGCACCTCATATAATAGGCAATAACTCTCCTCTCTCTCTTCTCTTCCTTTTCTCTCATCTCTCGTTACCCAGCCGGGTAATTGCCAGCCCATGTCATCAATACAAACAGCTTAAACTTCGATCTCTTCGCATCTTGAGCTAGGAGTTTCAAGCGAAAATTCATACTGACAAAAAGTGAATGCACAAAAACACGCAAAAATGCTAGCGAGCCACAACTACCCACAACAGGCGAAATGTTGACATCCAACTGGCAACTATGTTCCTCTGCAAAGTGGTGACTATCGCCTGGCTCGTAATGAACCCAGCTTTTATTTGCTCCAGATGCCCCAGATCAACGTGGGTGATATCATTCATATCAACTTGATCCTGCTCTGATCGGAGAATTGCAGAATAGATTACTAAGAATAGACAAATTTTACCTCCTCATACAATTAGTATATTATAACTGCACATCTCTTTACAGACGCTCTCTCATAATAATTAGGCTCAAATAACTCTTAGGACCGACTTAGCTCTTCGCGATTACTATTTTTTTTTAATTTTCTCACCAAGGCTTTTACTACTAGTCATGATTATATTAGATCACAGATGCAACGCTTATTTTACTTGTAAGTGTTTTTTCTTCAACATCACGAATTTAATGGTTGATAACCTCTCAAACAGACTTTCCGCACAACCGTCTTACTCCGGAGCATAAACCGCGGAATAAACAGAACACTCTCCCCATGGTTAAAATGTCAATATTAGATAAAATTTTGAAGAAAATTCTTTCTTTATTATTTACTGCAAGCATCAAATCGTATTAATGAAAATTTTTCAGTCACCTATATCATCATTCTTATGAAGTTTTATTCTACCTGCTGCAATTTCTGAAGCTTTTTTGTTGCACTTAAGGTAAATAGACAATGAATTGTTAAAACTTTTTTTCTATGATTACATTACAAATACACTGAATCAAGTCTCATGGAGCTGATGTCGATTAGAAAGCGTCCTCATTTTGAAAACGACTTAGGAGCACGGAGGCTACGTGCCTCTAATAGCACACAGTCTATATATTTCATTTTAAACATTAATTAATTTATGTCTTTGATACTTAATGGGCTACTCATGATTTTGTATCACGGTTAGAGTCCGTGAAAGCCACTTTGTCACAGTGTAATTTGATAGGTTAAACACCAAAAGGAAATTAGTGAGGAATGATCCCTAATATATGTATATATGTACTATATAATACCATCCATTCACCATTGCATGCGGATTTAAAATTCGTACAATCCCATGTATAATATCGGATAAATGATCTTGCTTTACACAATGGCACAGGTTTGTGGAATAACTTTTTTGGTCGTACGCTCTAACTGAGACGCTTTTCGAAATTAATTAATATGGAAATAGCTCCATCAAAATCGTTCTAACGTGCTATGATATTACGACGTGCACCACTAGATTTTGCTAGTACGCTCAAATTGCACTCGCTCTCTCCACTCCTCCAGTAACTGCGCAGTTAGAATAATTTACTTAATTTTCTGCTTCCCTCAACTAGGTTGTACAAGATTATCGTGACTATTAATAAACTTATCCACGATACTTGTAATTATGAAAACTTATTATTATAAACAATACCACACACTATATTATATATATATATATATTAAAAATTTAAGCCTTGTAATTATTTAAGTATTTATTAGCCAAAATGTTTACTCGTTCATTTTCCGAGCACAATAAACGGGACATTGTGGAATTAATATTTTAGCAAGCTAGATGTACCTTTAACTTTGAGACATAAATTAAATTACAGAATTAATGCTCAGTAAAATTTTTTAAAAAAATTCTTTACGTGGCTGCATAATTTTCGATAAGGCATATATATATATATTTGATTTTAGTCTCTCCCGAGCACAACGTGACAACTTTGCCTTAAATATTTTACATACCTACCCCTGCTAAAGTCCAAAATTAACGCTCATTGTTTGCTTATGAGGAAGGCTCCAAAACGTTCCCAAAGTACATGTGAGTTTGGTTCATGCACCAAACTAAAAAGATGTATATATGCTAGCTCTCTCTCTCTCTCACTCTCAGTATGTAAAAACTTATCAACCCTAGTAAATGTAACAACCAAGGCCTATTTGGATGCTATATAATTTAGTAGTATTAAATTAATATTTTGTTGCGTTATGAAAAATAGTGTGTAATTACTTATATAGGGATTTTTCCATAGCTTTTTTTTTTTTACCATATCAAGAAACAGCAAAAAAAAAGGAATTATTATTCATTTATTGTAAAAGTCAAAGAAAGATAAAATTTTTTAACCCATAAAATTTCTTATTGTTCTGATACGTACTATGTTGAATGTATATAATATTAAAACATAAGTCTCTTTTAGCTTATATTTCATATTATGGCATATGAGATCAGACTAAGAGTTTTTTTTTTTTTTTAACTCGTAACTTAAGTTTT
>NW_017892490.1:0-4016 GCF_001540865.1 Ananas comosus | reverse complement strand
TGGACGGAGAGAGAGAGAGAGAGAGAGAGAGAGAGAGAGTAGTGTAGTGAACCTAGCTCTCTCTCCCTTTTTAATTATACATATATATATATATATATATATATACACTAGTTGAGTATACGTACAAATACACGTAACAATTAATTATTTAAAATTATTTCAAATTAATATAAAATTATACATCATATTTATTCAAAAATTTATAATATTTTAAAAATAAATTTATTTATTATATAATATTAGAAAATATCCGTCATATTTAGGGATGTCAATGGGTATGGATACCCGAAATTTTATCCGAACCCGAACCCGAATGAAACGGATATATCCGATGGATATGGATATGGATTCGGATATGAATATTCAAAAATTAGACCCGACGGATATGAATTCGAATATCGATTTTTATTGTATTCGACGCGAACCCAAACCTGACCCGAGACCCGACCCGTAAACCTGATTTATTTTGTATTTATATATATATATAATATATATACTTATTATATATATATAATATACTATATATATATTAAAATATTGATGTGTATATTTGAATTTGCTATTTTAAAAATTTAGAATTTAATAATAATATATTTTGAATATTGAATAAAGAAATATTATTTTCGGGTTCAAATTGGTTTCGGTTTCGGGTTTTGGGTTCTGTTTCGGATTATTTGGTGGGTTTTGCGATTGGTTGGATATGGATTTTAAATCCGTCGGTTCCGGGAATGTTCGCGATATGGTCTCAGGTTTGGAGTCGGGTCGTGTCACTGCCCGGATTAACGTTCCCGGGCACGCCGACAAATCGCCGTATACAAGGAATTTTCTCTGTATACGAAGCGATTCGTATGTATCTGTAAACACATTATGAAACTACAAATAGTAGTTATAGACGCTGCTTAGAGAAATATTAGTAACTAAAACAACTGGAGTTCCAATATTACATACATCGAATCCAAGATACAAAACTACTCGCACTGGCCGATTGATTAAAATAACTGTATGTACATGAACTCCAACTAAAAAAACTATTGTGTATGGGCAGCTCTAGCCTCGGATCGTTCGGGTGGGCTCATAACTCGCGACGCCCATTGCTCGATCCTTGATCCGCAAAAGCTGCAGCCAAGCGATGGTCTTCTGCAATACGGCTCTCGGTGTGTGCAGGCAATTCAGCTCGGGTAAACAACAGGAGTGAGAACTACTGTAAAAACAAGTAGCCCTCTAGTGTGGTGCCGCCCGAATAATATTCGGGTCACACTAAGTTTTACAGAATGGGCAAAGGTACAGTAAATAATTGCTGGAATAAAATGCATGAGCTATCATTATTACACTATCATGCTCTAAGCTTAACTATTATGTCATGTCAAATCTGACCCAATCTAATTTTAGGGACTGTAAACATACCCGTCTCAAGGACTGTGAATATACCTCGTCCCGCTCAGTTGGGACCTATCTAGTACCTCACACTATCCAGTCCGTGCGAGCAGAGCATAGTCCAACGGCATAGACGGACCACCAACGCGGAAAGCCAGCGGCCCGCCTTCGGAGTTGGCATCGTGGGAGCTACCCAAGATTATCCGCGTTATATTCTTCTGAGCATCTTCGGATCAGGCTTCTCTTCTAAGCCCAAAAGTAAGAAACGATTCTAATGGTCTAACAGCCAACTAGGTCACGTGCCTCAGCACAAATCCATGCCAAAAAGGCGATATGGGTCCACCGCCAACTTCGACGGAACCCAACAGTCCGGAACAGTCTGAACGATACAGTAAAAATACACTCGGCATCCCAGCACGAGCGTAACTGAAAGCTAAACTACTAGGGGTATCCGTCGCCTCGATACTGCGACGATACAAAATTACAACGGCTCCTAGAGCTAAATGAGGTAGTGTGAACAGGTGACAGGTCCAAATCTCTGGTTTTCTCCTAAGTAAATTTTCAAGTCCAACATGTATATTTATGGTTTACTAATCATGTCCTCAATGCTGATTTCATCCATGATACAATCAACGAAATTGAGCTACAACATGATTTACAAAAACTAGAAATCATACATGTCAACTAATACAGTGCTTAGGAATAAACCGATGTAACCTACCTCGAGAACTAATCCCTGGCAGCAAAGAACTCCCTCAGCTGCGGAACAACCTGCTGGATCAACTGAAATCCTCCCAGTCCAGTAATCGAGCTAACTCCAAGCTCTACAATCAAAATCCATCAGTTCTGTTTAAATACAACAATAATAGGGTAAAATAAGAGTTCGACCAAGTTAACCTTCACCAAATCCTGCAAACTTGGGCTTCTGGATTCCTCTTGAAGTCCTGAATCCAATGAACCAAGTTTCGTCGCAATCCGACACTCCTACGTCGCATACGAGTCGAAACGCCGACGGTCGACGCTGGAAATCTGCAAAACAGCATCCTTGAACTTGGAAGGAATAAGGACTTGCCAAGGTTGGAGGAATTGATGAACATCTCACCTCAACAGCGACTCTAGCACCAACGCGACGTCGAGAACGGCGAAAATTCACGTTCGCCCGGCCTCCCTCGCGATGCTACGGCAACAAACGGGCGCCCGAACAGCTCCGCGACACGGCGTCGGCGACGAAACACTCTACCTGAGCTCCTCCACGATCGGTTTAGCTAGAGAGAGAGAGGAGGAGAAGAAGCAGAAAGAATACTCCCTCTCAAGCTCTCTACACCTGTAAATAGCAAAGGGGTGGAGTGGTGACACGAACGAGGTGAGAAAAGACCCAATTATCCTCTCACCTACCCTGACGTACCGGTACATGGGCTCGCGTACCGGTACAAGAAGCCAACCCGAGAGCAATCTGTGCGCAGCCTGTGCAGTGTACCGGTACACCGTGCTTGTTGTACCGGTACATCAAGCAGTGAAACCTGCTATTTGTAGATTCTTTTGCTAAATGCTGCTCTCGCGTTGCACAGAGTCCGTTTTGTATCTAATTCGGCCCAACGAGACTCAGACTCGTCCCGACACTCTCCAGAGCTGTCGACAGGCCTTAACTCCTGAACACCAGGGATCTCACAGTTCGGGTTCGGGTTTTTAAAAATCCGCCCCGAATCCGACCCGTTGACATCTCTAGTCATATCCTAACTCAAATTTAAATAGTTGTTGTCAACAACAATTATATAGTTCTTTTTTTATTTTATAAAATTTATATATAGTGTTGATATAGATATACATTGAATATTTTTCTATATTTTTTAATTTTAATATATTTATAATTTAATTATATTTTTAATAAAAAGTTTCAAATTTTAAAAGTTAATATAATAATAAAATATTAGTAGATAAAATAGAGATTTTATATATATATATATATATATAGAAAGAGATAAAGAAGAATTAAATAAATTTTAAATTAAAATAAAAAAATTAAATAAATTTTAAATTAAAATATAGATTCATAATAAATATTCTCCGGTTGGCAAAAATTTGGATAAACATAAATTTTTTTCTATTGTAGAGATAAAAAGGAATTAAAAGTTTGTTTAATTCTGTTTTTATTTTTACGTAAGGAAGATGAATCTAATTTTTCCTGGCAAAAAAATCGGGTCTTGTCGACAGACCGAAATTTGAAATACGTGGCTTTTATATAGTAGTTAGACTAGCTGAGTGTACCGTGGCAAAATGCACGTAACAATTATGTTAATTTATTTTAAAACAATATAAATTTGCACAGTTATATTTTATTTAAAAAATTTATAATTTTATAAATTCATATTTAATTTATTAAAAAATATTTGTAATATTCTTATATATTTTACATATATTATATATTTATATATATATACTTTTATTTTCTGATGAATCTAAAAATTTAAAATATGTTTTAAGACAAAAAGCATCAAAATTTAATTCATATTTATTTGAAAATTTAAAATTTAAAATTTTTATTCCACTATACATTAAAATTTTTTGGAAAGAAGCTATTTTTTAACAGATTATATCATAACCGTGTCGTTCTTATTTGAAATTAATTTTAATTAAGTGAACCA